>NC_057801.1:123698183-123901909 GCF_018294505.1 Triticum aestivum | reverse complement strand
CGCGCGGGCCGGCGATGGGCTCCGCGGGCCGCGACGGAGGCGGGGAGCCGGACGGACAGGTGGCGGGAGCTGATTCGCGGAGGGCGGCGGCGGACGTGTCCGGTCCGGTCCGGACATGTCCGGCGCGCATGGAGGGAAAAATCTAGGGTTTCGGGGGGATCATCCGCGAATTTCGGGGGAGGGGCTAGTTTTATAGGTAGAGGGAGCTAGGAGAGTCCAAATGAGGAGCGGTTTTCGCCCACACGATCGTGATCAAACGACCGAGAGCATGGAGGGGAGTTAGGTGGGTTTTGGGCCACTTTGGAAGGGGTGTTGGGCTGCAAAGAGAGAGGGGCTTTACGGTTACCCGGTTAACCGTTGGAGTACCAAACGACCTCCAAATGGCACGAAACTTGACATGCGGTCTACCGGTGCTATACCAAGGCCACTTGACAAGCCTCGGGTCATTCCGAGAAAGTTTAACACCCGCTCACAACAAGAGGCAAAAGGGGAACGCCAGAGAGCATAGGAGCGCCGGATTGCAAAACAGACAACGGGGAAAAGGCTCGGATGCATGAGACGAACACGTATGCAAAATGAAATGCACATGATGACATGATAGAATGCAACACGCAAGAAAATGACATGGCAACGATGGCGAATAACTGGCAGACACCTGGCGCATCGAAACCGGGGCGTTACATCAAGTCCCAGGCATTGGCCGACTTCCTTGTCGACTGGGCCGAGACCCAGTACCTACCACCGGCCCCCGACTCCACTCATTGGCGGATGCACTTCGATGGATCCAAGATGCGCACCGGCTTGGGAGCCGGCATCGTCCTCACCTCTCCCAAAGGCGACAAACTCAGATACACATTGCAAATTCATTTTGCCGCCTCCAACAATGTGGCCGAGTATGAGGCACTCATACATGGGCTCCGGCTAGCCAAAGAACTCGCCATCCGCCAGATCCTGTGCTATGGTGACTTCGGATTTGGTGGTCCAGCAATCATCTTGCGACTGGGATGCCAAGGACGCAAACATGGCAAGCTACCGCTTCCTCGTTCAGCAAATCATCGGATATTTTGAAGGGTGCGAGTTCCTCCACGTGCCACGGGCCGACAACGAGCAAGCAGATGCCATGACACGAATAGGCTCCACCTGAAAAGCTATACCAACTGGCGTCTCTCTCCAACGCCTCCTCAAGCCGTCTGTCAAGCCTGCTCCGGAATCTAGTTCCATTTTCATGCCGCCTGACCCCGATGCAGTCGGTTCCGACTTGGGGAACCAAGCAGGCGGCTCGGGGACTTTGACAGGCGGCTCGGGGACTACCATAGTCGCACCCGGCCTGGGGACTTCACAGCCCGGCCCGGGGACCACGACAGCCGGCCCGGGGACTGTATCCACACAACAGGCGGTGGCCGACTCCAACTCTTCACCACCCTGCCCACCCTCCCTAGTTGTAGTAGCCGTTTTGGAAATAGAAGAAGTCACAGCTCCATCATGGGCCCAACCCATCCTCAACTTCCTGGTAATTAGAGAGCTGCCGACTGACGAGATCTCGGCAAGACAAATACAACACCGAGCCGGAGCATACGCAATAATGAACAGAGAGCTTGTTAGGCGCAGTGTCACTGGAGTTTTCCAGCACTGTGTTGAGCCAGAGAAGGGCATAGCAATCCTCGAAGACATCCACCAAGGCGAATGCGGCCACCATGCGGCCTCAAGATGACTCGTCGCCAAAGCTTTCCGCCATGGATTCTTCTGGCCGACTGCTTTGGAAGACGCCAAGGAGTTAGTCAAACACTGCAAAGGGTGCCAATTCTTCATCTCCAAGCAGCACCTGTCGGCTTCTGCACTCAAGACCATCCCCCTCACCTGGCCTTTCGCCGTCTGGGGACTGGACATGGTGGGCCCATTCAAGACGGCGCGCGGCAACAGGACACATCTGCTCGTCGCCGTGGACAAATTTACCAAGTGGTTTAAAGAGAAGCCGATCAAGAAACTGAATGGGCCGACTGCCATGACATTCATCGCAGATATTACAACCCGGTATGGAGTACCACACAGCATCATCACCGACAACGACACAAATTTTTCCAAGGGAGCACTGGCACGTTTCTGCACGACGCAGGGCATCCGACTGGACTTAGCGTCCGTTGCCCACCCGCAGTCAAACGGCCAAGTCGAGCGAGAAAACGGCCTCATCCTCTCCGGCATCAAGCCCTGATTGGTCGTGCCACTGGAGCGTTCGGCCGGCTGTTGGCTAGACGAGCCGCCGGCCATCCTCTGGAGTCTGCGCACCCCTTTCTTCCTTGTATATGGTGCCGATGCTGTCATCCCAACTGACATCGAGTTCGACTCACCTCGGGTTACCATGTACACGGAGGCGGAGGCCAAGGAAGCACGAGAAGATGGCGTCGACCTGCTGGAAGAAGGCCGGCTGTTAGCCCTCACCCGGTCCGCCATCTACCAGCAGGGATTACGTCGTTACCACAGCCGGAAGGTCAAGCCAAGATCTTTCCAAGAGGGTGATCTTGTGCTCCGGCTGATCCAGCGAACAGCCGGCCAGCACAAGCTCTCAGCCCCTTGGGAAGGCCCCTTCGTCGTCAGCAGGGCCCTAGGCAACGACTCCTACTACCTGATCGACATGCAGAAGCCGAAGGCACGCAAGAGGGATGATTCCGGCAAGGAGTTGGAACGACCATGTAATGCCAATCTCCTTCGAAGATTTTACAGTTAAAATGCAGTATGTACCATGCTACCTTTTGTATTAAGTACAAGACAACGGGTCCCCCAAGGAGCACTCGGGGACTACCCTCCTTTATCTATGAATGATGAGTATCATGCCTATGATTATGTTACTACATTTGTTTTCTCGTCCGGCACTAGGTTCGAACAGTCGGCCCGGGGACTTGCCGCCTTGAGTTATATTTAAGTTCTACCTGCAGTCAGACAAGTAGTGTGCCGGCACCCAAGCCCTCTCTTGTTGAAAGTCGCAGTTCGAAGAATCGGCTGTCCGACTGGTAAGAGCCAAAGGCACGAAAGGATGCCCACATGAAAAACGGCTAAGGACTAACGAACTTATATAACACAAGCCGGCTTCCCACCCCGCGAACCGTCTGTCAGTGCAGCCGGCTAGCCGGCTTCCCCGTTCACCTTGGTACAATCTAAGAAAGCTCGAGTACTTGTCCTCCCAAACGGCCAAGCCCTTCCCCAGCCACAGACTGCAGAGCAGCTGACCGGCTGGGAAGTCAGCGACCAAGGGAGGGCGGCAAAGGAAACAACCAAAAGGATGAAAAGCAAATATGAACGGAAGCCAAGCACATGCATGATTATATTTACACAAAAGACCTTCGAAAGGCCAGCGTTTAACATAGTTTGAATACACCCCCAGTGGGTGGAATTGTGCGAATTTAATAAAAGTTGTTCAAAGAGTAACGAGCAGGAAGGCACAGATGGCGGATCAGGCCAAGGGAGCAGCAGACGAGCCGGGCAGGTTGGTGGAGACGGCAGTGTTGGCTGGAGGAGTGATCGGCTAGCGAGTCTCGCCATGATCGTCACCTGTTGCAGCCGGCGTACTTGCACGCGCCTCATTGCTGGAGGCGCGATCAGGTTGAGGCTGGCTGGTCGCTCTGCCATCTGGCGCAGCGTCTTCACCATCCTCCCCCTCCTCCTCCTCGCCTTCGTCACTGGAGCCGATCTCCTCCGCCGAGTCTTCACCTTCTGTCGGTTTCAACACGAACCACTCCTCCGGCTAAGCGACGCCGTCATCATTTACCTCAGGGGCAAAGACGCTGGTGTCGGTGTAGTCGGCAATCGCCGAGGCGCACTGGATGATAGACGGCCGCACCGCCTCTAGCTCCTCGCTGGCCTGCTGCCGCCAGGTGGCCAGCTGGGCCAAGTCCAGCCCAGTATACCAAGCCCGAACAAACTCTAGCGCCCGCCTGGCGTCGGACCGAGCCGCAGAGGCCTTCCAGGCCTCCAAGCGTCCGACTGCAACCTCCATCCAGTCGGCAGTCCGACTGGGGGTGCGGGGAACCACTTCGCCGGGCCAAAGAGCGGCCAGCACCTGCGCCCTAGCACGCTGAACACGGCGGAGCATGCGGTAAGCCGGCTGGAGGCGGGTTTGAATCGCCAGAAGCTGATCCTCAAGCGACCGGCCAGCGTCCGTTGTGACCTCAACTCCAGCCTTCCGTCGTGCTTCGCGGTGGGCCTCGATGGCTTGGTTGGCGACAACAGAATAACCAGGGAAGTAATCTGCACAAAGAAGGAAAAAGCAACACGAAGTCAGAAGACAGATCAGATGTCGGGTGGCGAGCAAAGCGACGAGGAAGAAGGCGGCCTACCGTCAATCAAGTCTTCAAGCCGGTTGTACCTTTGCTCAGTGCTTGCCTCGCCTCGTCCCAGCTTGCCGCCTCGGTCTCATATTCGGCCTGAAGGGCAGCCTCGCTGTCCTGCACCGTCTTCAGATCCGCCTTATGACTCTCCTCCTGGTCGGCCAGCTTTTTTGCCAGGCGATCACGTTCCTGTGCCAAGGCGTCGCACTCGACTTCCTTGGTGCGAAGGGCGGTCTGGGCCCCACCTAGCTGCTCCCTCAGGTCGGCATTGGCTCCTACAGATATGAAGAAGAAGTAAAACAATAAGGAAGAAGTCGGCAGGAAAGATCCGACCCGACTTCTCAGTAGTCGGCCTGAATCTCGGGGACTACACCCAGTGGGTGCGCTGACGCGCCCCCACATGAGATAAAAAATGAAGCACTTACTCCGGCTCTCCGTCAGATTGGCGGTCTTCTGGCTCACCTCCCGGGCCTGGGAGTTAAAGGCAGCCGTGCGGAGGTTGTGATAGCCCTGCCAACAGGACAGAGGCGCGAATAAGAACAATACATCAATCAAAGCCTACATAAGAAGTTCCAAGCCGCCTGCTCAGCAGCCGACTCGGAATTCGGGGACTACACCCAGTGGGTGCGCTGACGCGCCCCCACGGAAGAAATCAAGAGCAATCAATGGTGAAAGTGCTAGTTATCGACTAGAGGGGGGTGAATAGGCAATTTTTATCAAAGTCTTCAAAACGTGGAAGTTTCGAAGACAAGCAATAGAAATGACCTAATTGATATGCAGCGGAAGATAAACTAGAACAAGCAAGCCATAGTCAAGTATGCAATTATGTGAACGTACAAAGACTAATAGCAGCTAGGTAGTTAGGATTAGGATGGAAGATAGTATGAAGCCAATCAACGATAGTAGTCAAGCAATGAAGTCAAACAGATAAGACAAATAGGCAATGACTTCACGAAGACAAACTCAAAGTAAAGGGAGGGAAAAGATAGAACCAGTCACTTGCTGAAGACACATGATTTGTTGGACTAGTTCCAGTTGCTGTGACAACTGTACGTCTGGTTAGGGAGGCTGAGATTCAAATCAGAAGACCGCGTCTTCACCTTATCCCCCTTGAGCTAAGGACACACAGTCCTCGCCCAATCACTCCGGTAAGTCTTCATGGTAGACTTCCGAACCTTCACAGACTTCGTTCACCGGCGATCCACAATGACTCTTGGATGCTCAGAACGCGACGCCTAACCGGCTGGAGGATACACAGTCCTCAAGTGTAATAAGTCTTCAGGTCACATAGACAGAAAGACTTGAGTGATGCCTAACACTCTTTGGCTCTGGGTGTTTTGGGCTTTGTCCTCACAAGGATTTCTCTCTCAAAGGCTTCGAGGTGGGTTGCTCTCAAAACAACAAAAGCCTTAAACTAACTCTGAGCAGCCACCAATTTATGGTTAGGGGGTGGGCTATTTATAGCCACAAGGCAACCCGACCTGACATGTCCGAAATGACCCTAGGTCACTAAGGAACTGACACGTGTTCCAACGGTCAGATTTCAAACACAACGGCAACTTTACTTGGGCTACAAGCAAAGCTAACTCATCCAGCTCTGGATAAGATTTGCTCTCATTGGCTTCGCTCGAAGACATAGGATTTGGGTTGAGCATCACTTCGGTCATTCTGACTTTGTTCACTTGGACCACACGTAACAGTACGGTGGTTCCTATGACTCAACAAAGAAGAAAAGGAAACAACGAAACAACACAGTCTTCACGCTCCATAGTCTTCACTCATTGTCTTCTTATGTCATAGTCTTCAATGTGAATATCTTCACATACCACCATTGTCGTCAATGTCTTCATACATTTTTAGGGGTCATCTCCGGTAGGTAAACCGAATCAATGAGGGACACTACCTGCGTTATCCTACAATTCTCACAAACACATTAGTCCCTCAACCAACTTTGCCGTCAATACTCCAAAACCAACTAGGGGTGGCACTAGATGCACTTACAATATCCTCCTTTTTGGTGATTGATGACAAACTGGTTGAAGTTTTCAACGGGAATAAAGTATGTGAAATTGTAAAGGATAGGGTATTGTCTTCATAAGTGGCAAGGGCTCCCCCTGAAGATGTGCATATAAGTAATTTGCTTTTGGAATGCAAATGCACATGGCAGGTTGTACTTGTGGAGATCCTCTTCAGCTTCTGAAGATAATTCATCGTGCATGAAATGATATAACTAAGAGAATGACATGCATAATGGAAAATGGACGTCTGCAGAATGATCTAAGTGCGGAAGTTATCATCGCACACGAAAAAGCAAATAAGTAGCAGACGACCATCGAGTTTAAGTGTTACAACTCAACGAACGAAATGTATCAAAAGCAAGAGTTGTAACCACTAGGCAAAATATAAAGCAGCCGCCCATATGAACCCGCTTGAAGACTATCAAACTCAGATGCTTCTCCCCCTTTTGTCAGTAATGACCAAAAAGGTTTGAAGACATAGAGCATCTACTCGTCCTCATGAGGAGTAGGTGAAGCAGCAGGGTTGTCGTTGTTGGTTGGCGGTGCAGACGAACTTGGTGCAGTGTCGATGCATGCAGAAGTAGGGGGTGGTGAAGTAGCATCGTCTTCATCATTGATCACGTTGGCATTCACAGTTGCCGCGAAGGAAGAATAGTCAGAGTCTTCAAGGGATGGAGTTCGACATAGGACAACATTCCGTGGAGGAGTGGAGTCAAACTTGAAACTTTCAGTGAAGCCATCGTCTTGAAGATCTGCTTCAACACTGAGCAATGTCAAACTCTTCCATGATCACCGATAGGTTTCATGAGTGATAAATGCATTCTTGGTGGCAAGATTGCGAATGCGATTTACATCCACCAAGAGTCTTTGCATCTGACGCTTGAGCCAAAAGTGATGCTTATCTTGTTTCTGATGCAGTGCCACAAGAATTTCTCGGTCATTCAGGACACGAGAGCGCGTCTTAGATCTTTGGGCAATTGTGCTCTCAGTAGCTTCAGTTGGCGCACGATGAGGTAGACGAGTGTTTCCAGCCATTGGATAGACACGAGTTACTGCTTGGACTCCTTCCATAGGCTGAGTAAAGCTATGGTGTTCAGCATTTTGAAGACAAAGAGGCTTCTTGGCAGGCTCAGGGTATATGGCTTCAACTGACATATCAACCTCTGGTAGAAAGATCACATGATTGCGAGCAGAGGGCTGATAGTTGATAGCAGAGTGTAGCTTGATGAGGCGCATGACCCATGGAGCATAGAATTTCAGGCGAAAAAGGTCAGATCCAGATGCAGCCAGTTGTCGGAGGAAGAAATCTTGTGCATTGAAGCTGATGCCATTGAGGATGTAAAAGACCAATGTCTTCATGGCTCCTTCAAGTTTTGCAGCTGATGAATGCCCTTTGATTGGCCATAGAGTCAGCCTGATGATGTGATATATTGTGTGCGGCAGATACTCAAGGTCACCAACAAAGAACTCCTTTGGGTATTCAGCGTCATGTGGCAATGGCTTCATCATGCTCAACATCTGGCTCATGTTGGGTTCTGGCTTATGGAAGATGCTCTCCAGTGCATTGCGGTGGTGTTGACAACCAGGTTCGTACAGCTCTCCGGGAGTGGATAACCCTGTAAGCTCAATGATGTCAAGAGCTTTGGCTTCATGATGAACATTTCCTGTCATCCACTCGAGAACCCATGTCTTTGTATCCCTGTTGTAGCCGCGAATGTGGAGGGTAGCATAGAATTGAAGCAAAAGTTCTTCATTCCAATGTTCTTTGTCTGTCACAAAGCTGAGCAGACCAGCATCACGAAAGAAGTCAAGTGCTTCTTCTAAGCATGGCAGTCCAGCAATGGCTTCAGTGTCAAGGCGCATATGAGGGAAAATGCGCCCTTGATCATACAGAACGCAGGAGTAATAGCTTCGCTGCTGATGACTCTAGAAACGATCAGATGATATTCTTGGCCTTGAGTAGGGGTTCTTTGAGCTGTCAAAGAAGGTGTTGTAGCTTTTGAAGCCATTTGCATTGAAGGACCCTACAGATGTGGCAGAACCTGGAAACCTTGGCAGTCTTGGCTTTGGTTTCTGGACCTGAGGCCTATGCTCAATGTGATAATCAAACTGAGGACCAGAGACATTAGGCGGAGGGACCAGAATGGGCCATCTTACTGTGATTAGCTCGCCATGGTTGTATGCTTGCTCAATTGTATAGGGCCTTGGTGGCGGAATAGGAGCAGTGGCAACAACAGTGGCTTCAGGCTGCACAACAGAAGCTTCAAGAGCAGTTGCAACATTGACTTCTTGGCATGTTGCTTGGTGCAGGCTCCACATTAGCTTCAGCCATGACTACGTCATTGACTTTATTTGTGTTGGTGGTGGCAGCCTCAACGTTTTCAACCCCCACTTGATGAGCTGGAGGGTCTGGCACTGGCATGTTCACTTCAGGAACATCTTCTTCAGTGATGGGGGGAGTAGGGACACGTTCTTCTTGATGTTCGTCATCGGCTGATGCAGCCGGATTGTCTTCAGCAGCTTGGGCTTCAGACACGGAGACATTCACAGTTGGAGTGGCTTCTGAAAACACCTGACGTGCAATAGATCGGTGGTGCACTTCTCCTTCTGGAATGCTCGGAAGAGGGACTTGAGGCCTTGGTCCTTTGCGAAGCCTTTGTAGTACAGGCGACGCCTTTGGTGATGGAGTTGGCTGGGCCTCGTCCTCTTCAACTTGCACAGATGGTGTGACTTGTTGTTGTTGGGGAGTACTGGGGGAGTCTTGTTGTTGCGGGCGATCAACCCATGATGCATCTTGAGCAATTGGCGTCAGAGGACGACCAATGCTGATGATTTCGCTGTTCGTGAGAAAAGGTGATGATACTACGTTGTGTTCAATCTGAGGAAGAACTTCATCATCTTCAACATTGTCATGGTGACCAATGTCTTCAGCAGCGATGGGATCAACTGCTGAAATCTCTTCAGCTTCATGAGCCTCTGTGGAAGCAGGCTCATGAACAATCATTTGTAGTTCTTGGTTTGCAGATGCAAGGCGAACCACTGAGATAGGTTCAACAACTAAGGGCTCTGTGGGAGCACCCCGATTCTTCTTGATCTTGTGCTTCTTCTTGGAGGGAGCAGCATCAGAGGCTTCTGAGGTTTTCCTTTTTCTGGCTTTAGCCTCTGCAGCCCTTGTCTTCTTCTGTTCTGAAGCGGTTGACATGGCCTTTGGCTTCGAGCCAGTCATGCTGCTTGGGAAGACTATGCGAGGTTCATCCTGCCTTGACGGTGCAGATTGGACAGTTGATAGCTTCTTCTTCTTTGCAGCCATTCTAGGGTCAATGCCAGGACGACCAAGAGCCTTGCGCTTCTCAGCCTCATTGTAGGCTAGCAAACACTTGTCATCCAGACTCTTCATGCGCTCCCGAGAGCCTCGAGCTTCTTCACGCTTCTTGTGAAAGGCTTATTTGAGCTCGTGCAGCATGATCTTGAAGTTTTTGACATCTTGCACGCTGAGCTTGGCCACATGCTTCTTGAACTGAGCCTTTTCATAGTCGATCTTGTGCTTCAGTTCGATGATGCGCTGAGCAATAGCTAGCTCAGAAGCAATAGCTCCATTGAAGGAGACGCTGAGGCCAATGGGAAGTTGCAAATCATCAAAGCTGAGATTTGGTGTGTCAAACCACTCATCAATGAAGTTATGGATGATTGCCATGTCGAAGAGAGGCAAATTATTGAAGATCTTTGTTTCTTCCTTGCTCTTGATCAGTTGCTCAAGAGCATCATCTGCAAGATCGTCATCGCTGAACAGATCAATGTGCTCTTCACGCAGAATGGCGGCAGGAGTCAATGTCTGATCAGTACTCTTGATGATTTTCTTTTTCTTCTCCGTCTTCTTGGAGATGCGTGATAGATCTTCAGACTGCACACTGTCTTCAGGAGGTGCAGTGGCCAGTGGCTTCGCACGTGAAGCTTTTGGAGGTGTAGCTGATGTTGAAGCCTTAACCTTCTTTAGCTTCTGCGGCTTTGGAGGTGGAACTGGGGCTTCATCAGTGTCAGCATCATTTTCAGAATGATCCACTTTGGCACCTTGTACCAAGATGTATGAGATGAGGCCATCAAGGTTTGAAAAGGGGCCGATTTCATTGGGTTCCGCATCACGTGAGCCGTCATCACAGGGAGCAGAGGGACCCGGGTTGAAGTCTAATCCCCATGACTTCTTGTTTTCCTTGGCTGATGCCTTTGCATGCTGGAAGTTGCGCTTGAAGAGATTATCGTCACGACACCAGAGCAATGATGATGGGTCGGCATTTTCAGGTTGTGGTCCACGGACCATACAAGGATAGAATTCTTGTGCAATAGCTTCAGCTCTGTTCTTGGGGGGAAGGCCTCGATAGAGAATATCACCCCAAGGACTTTTGATAGCATTCTTCTCAGCGCACTCCTAGGTCACGAACTTGTACTTGAACCATTGTTCAGCCCAATATCGTCGAATCCATTGGATTTGTGTCTTGCGCTGATTGTAATCCTCATCAGGATCTGTCTTGTAAAGGTCTGCGAGGTCATCAGGCAAATCTTTTGATGTTCCCCCTCGACGCTGTCTGCCACCCTTCCTTACAGATTTCTCTGCAGCCATGAACTTCAAACTGGATGGCTTCAATATGTTCAAAGGCTTCAAAGGCTTTCGCTTGCTGGACAAACAGGAACTGGCTTCGGGAGAGTTAATGTGTTGCTGTAAGAATTCTGCAAACGAATGCAGACTATGAGAACCTAGGGATTCTCCCACGAACATGTACCTGTGACAGCATTAGAGATGCGAGGGAAGGGGAAGAGGTCATATGCATTCTCAGAAGATTTTGAAGATAAATTAGTTTGAAGACATTGACCTCATGTTGCGAAGACATTCACTTATATGTTGAGAGTTGGTTCCAGATTTGTATGAATCCGTGAATAAGTACAAGTGAGGAATCTAACTATATATGAAGCTTAAGTGAATATACTAGGCAGTATGAGATGCAGACAGAATAGATCTAACATCGTATATGCAGAAACCAATTTTGGTAAATAGGATGAAACATTGAGGATCAAAAAGATGGTAAAAATAGAGTTATATTTACCACATGAAGAACTGCTAGATGGGATGAATAGGAGATGAGTAGTTCAATCCACTGTGCCCTAACTTGGCGACGGAGGACACCTATGGCGGCGGCGGAGAGGACGAAGTCCGCGGTCGGCGTGAGGACGACGTCGGAGAAGTAGCGGCAGCTAAGTGCTTTGTCGCCGGCGTCGTCGCGAGCTAGCGGTGGCGCTAGGGTTTTGACGAGGTGGAGCGGTGGAAGAAGGTTTTCTTGACTGCAGGGGGACACGTATTTATAAGAAGGTGTGCGGCATAGCGCAATTACGCAGGTGCCCCTGCCTATTCACATCCGAGGGACACGTGGCAAGCATGCAACATACTTAGAGTTGTCCCACGTTCCCACGCCCGCCAAGTTTGTCGAATGGTTGTTCCGGCTTCTCCGGATTTCAACAATAATGATGAATCATTTAAAAAGACTTGATGTTTGTCTTTGTGTCTTCTGCTGACAAGGATGCAGAGAAGACATTCGATAGTTTCAATAGAATGCATATGATTTGGGCAGATAGATTTTGAGATAGTAAGCATAGAGAGATTAGGGTCCAATCACATTCACTTAGTTCAAAAGATTCAACAAGGAAGACATAGCTATAAGTGAATGCTGTAGAGGACAAAATACTAGTATATATATATATGAGAAAGCAATCAAATCGACACAGTGAAGTAAATCATGAAGATAAGTTGAAAGTTGAAGACAAATCAAATGCGAAGATATTCAACAATAACGCCATGAGTGAAACACTTCAAACCAAGAAATTTGGTGGTGGCGTTACCCGCCGTATAGGAAGTATTAGACCCAGACACGGTGCACAATTATTGTGGCGCTCCGAAGTCAAATTCCACGTTAATGTATTCACACTCAGAATGTAAGTCTTCATTGATTGAAGATATACTTTACTTCGTGTGTTGCACATCTAAGTCATCAACATGCATAAGTGTTAGGATGTGTGCCTGATCACATGACATTTGAGGATTCCAAGATATTTAGCTCACATCGTAACTTGTAAAACCTTTTCTCATCCAAGGGCTTTGTGAAGATATCTGCCAGTTGCTCTTCAGTGTTGACGTGAATGATGTCAATATCTTTCTTCATGACATCATCTCTGAGAAAGTGATGACGAATTTCAATGTGCTTTGTCTTCGAGTGCTGGACTGGATTGTTGGCAATCTTGATAGCGATTTTGTTGTCGCAGAAGAGAGGTACTTGTTTCAGTTTGATGCCATAGTCCTTGAGAGTTTGCTTCATCCACAGAAGCTGAGCGCAACAAGATCCAGCAGCAATGTATTCAGATTCTGCAGTTGAGAGTGATACACAGTTTTGCTTCTTTGAAGACCAACAGACAAGTGATCGTCCCAGAAAGTGACATGTGCCTGATGTAGACTTGCGATCAACCTTGTCTCTAGCATAATCAGCATCCGAGAATCCAACCAGATCAAATCTTGAGCCCTTTGGATACCATAATCCGAGTGTTGGGGTGTAAGCCATATATCTAAGAATTCGCTTCATAGCTAAGTGATGCGATTCCTTTGGTGCCGCTTGGAATCGAGCACACATGCAAACACTAAGCATAATATCTAGCCTAGATGCACATAGGTAAAGTAAGGAACCAATCATGGAGCGGTATACCTTTTGATTGAACTCCTTACCATTGTCGTCGGGACCAAGATGGTGTTTGGCTGGCATTGGCATCGTGTAACCTTTGAAATCTTGCATTCCAAACTTCTTCAGACAGTCTTTGAGATATTTTTCTTGAGATATGAAGATGCCATTCCTTTGCTGACGAATTTGAAGACCAAGGAAGAACTTCAGCTCACCCATCATGGACATCTGATATTGCTCTTGCATCATGTATCCAAACTCATCACTATACTTCTGGTTGGTGTAGCCGAAGATAATGTCATCCACATATATTTGGCACACAAACAGTTCACCATCATATGTCTTCGTGAAGAGTGTGGGATCGACGGATCTAGGTTTGAAGCCTTTGCTCTTCAGGAAGTCTTTGATCGTATCATACCAAGCGCGAGGAGCTTGTTTGAGGCCATACAGTGCTTTGTTTAGTTTGTACACCATATCAGGATGTTTTGGATCTTCAAAGCCAGGTGGTTGAGCAACGTACACTTCTTCTTCAATCTTGCCATTGAGGAATGCACTCTTCACATCCATTTGATATAGTAAGATGTTGTGGTGATTAGCATAGGCTAGCAGTATGTGAATAGCTTCAAGCCTAGCTACAGGAGCAAATGTTTCATCGAAGTCAATTCCTTCAACTTGAGTGTATCCTTGATCCACAAGACGTGCCTTTTTTCTGACTACTTGACCATGCTCATCTTGCTTGTTTCGATATATCCATTTTGTGCCAATAATGTTATGCTTGTGAGGGTCAGGGCGCTTGACAAGTTCCCAAACATTATTCAGCTTGAACTGTTGAAGTTCTTCTTGCATGGCTTGAATCCATTTAGGTTCCATAAAGGCTTCAGCAACTTTCTTGGGTTCTGATATTGATACAAATGAAAAATGCCCACAGAAATTTGCTAACTGTGTTGCTCTTGAGTGAGTAAGTGGACCAGGCGCATTGATGCTATCAATTATCTTCTCAATTTGTACTTCATTAGCAACACGAGGATGAACTAGACGAAGACCTTGCTCTTGCTGATCATTGTCATCATTTGGACGATTGTCTTCAGTCTGAGCATTGTCTTCAGGTTGGTTTGGTGCAGAAATGATACGTTCCTCTTTAGGCTGTGCTTCAGAGGGCATGATTTCACCTGTTCCCATCAGCTTGATTGATTCGCTAGACGGAGCTTCATCAAGTGTACTTGGCAGGAGCTCTCTTTGTGAACCATTGGTTTCATCAAATCGCACGTCCACAATTTCAACGATTTTGTAGTGATAGAGGTTGAAGACTCTGTAAGAGTGCCAGTCCTTTCCATAACCGAGCATGAAGCCTTTGTGAGCTTTAGGTGAAAATTTTGACTTGTGATGGGGATCCTTGATCCAGCACCTAGCACCAAAGACTCTGAAGTAGCTGACATTTGGCTTCTTGCCAGTAAGGAGATCATAGGATGTTTTTCTCAGAAGCTTGTGGATGTAAACACGGTTGATGATGTGACATGCTGTGTCAATAGCTTCAGGCCAGAACTTTCTTGGTGTCTTGTACTCGTCGAGCATTGTTCGAGCCATCCCAATGAGGGTTCTGTTCTTGCGCTCTACAATGCCATTTTGCTGAGGTGTGTATGGAGCAGAAAACTCATGAGTGATTCCCATTGTATCCAGATAAAGATCAAGCCCAGTGTTCTTGAACTCAGTGCTGTTGTCACTTCTGATATGCTTGATCTTGACGCCATAATTGTTCATGGCTCGATTGGCGAAGCGTCTGAAGAGATCTTGTACTTCAGTCTTGTAGAGAATTATGTGCACCCATGTATATCTTGAGTAGTCATCAACAATGACAAAGGCATAGAGACAAGCTGTTGTTGTGAGGGTAGAGTAGTGAGTAGGGCCAAATAAGTCCATGTGTAACAGCTCGAAGGGTTGAGATGTCGTCATGATTGTCTTCGAGGGGTGCTTTGCCCTAGTCATCTTTCCAGCTTCGCAGGCACCACACAAATGGTCCTTCTTGAACTTAACACCCTCGATGCCTATGACATGCTTCTTCTTGACGAGTGTGTGTAAGTTCCTCGTGCCAGCATGCCCCAGCCTCCGATGCCAGAGCCAACATTCTGAAGCTTTTGCAAGAAGACAGACGGCAAGCCGTGGACCTGCTGAGAAATCTACCATCTATAGATCATCTTTCCGATACCCTTCAAAGACTAGAGACTTGTCAGATTCCATTAGTACAAGGCAACGATATTTTCCGAATAGCACAATCATGTTCAAGTCACAAAGCATTGAGACAGACATTAAGTTGAACCCAAGGGATTCAACAAGAATCACTTTATCCATGTGTTGATCCTTTGAGATTGCAACTCTACCTAGACCCAATACCTTGCTTTTACATGTGTCAGCAAATGTGATGTGACTCTTGTCGGATGGACGTAAGGTTGAGTCCATGAGAAGACTTCGATCACCAGTCATATGATTAGTGCATCCGCTGTCCATAATCCATTCTGAAGCATGAGGTGTCATACCCTACAGTGCAGTTAAGAGGATAGGCTTCACATAGTGTGTTGTGAAGCATAAGCATTTGACGCACACAAGGATTATCACGTCTTAGATCAAGGTTAGAACACATAGTATGACTGGTAAGTGATTCTCATGTGAAATATATAGTAAGACCATTTTATCATGCGTCCCTTATAGTGTTTTAGGTCCCCAGCAATAGTATCAGACGCCTTTGATTGCTGGCTGGAGACCATATTCTGCAAAAGAGAGTTAATTCTTCTTCACCACCCAGATTTCAGGGGTGGCTTAGAAGCAATGAGTCTAAGTGCAGCATCTGAGAATTTCGGCTTTGGAGCCCTAGCAAATATCCTTGCAGGAGATGAATGATACTCATATGAATAAGCAGAAAAGTTCTTAGTTCTATGAACATAGCGGTTTGAAGACACACACTCATATTCATAAGTTTGAGTACGATTTCCCTGCAAAACATTGGCGTTAGGGTGACTCAGGTGAGTCATGTATCCGTATGAAGCCGTTGGACCATATGATGCCTTTGGTCTGGGGTTTGTCTTCTTCCCTGGTGGTGTCATGATGACATTCACTGGAAGATTCTCAAGACAACTTTTGGGAACCCAGATCTTCTTCATAGGTGGTCCATTCCTGCAGTTAGTACCAATATACCTGGCAAACACTTCACCATTCTGATTTTTGAATAGTTTATAGTTTGCATCAAAGGATTCATCAATGATAATAGGATTAGCACAGGTAAAGCCAGATAAGGTGGATGGATCCACTGAAGGTTCCTTTGCAGCAACCCATGTGGTTTTGGGATACTGCTCAGGTTTCCAGTAGGAACCATCAACATTCATTTTCCTCTCGAACCCGACACCCTCTTTCCTAGGGTTCCGGTTCAGAATTTGCTTTTTGAGGACATCGCAAAGTGTCTGATGTCCTTTCAGACTTTTATACATCCCTGTTTCAAGCAATGTCTTCAACCAAGCATTTTCATCAGCAATAGTAGTGGTATCCTCAATAGAGGGGTTAGCTACCACATCAGTAGTTGAAGACAAAGCAACAGTAGCAGCAGTGGAACATTCATCAATAGAGGTAGCGTTATCATGCTCAATGCATTTTAGACATGGTGGTTCAAATCCATCCTGAGCGGAACTGATCTGTTGAGCGCGAAATGACTCATTCTCTTTCTGAAGATCTTCATGAGCCGCTTTCAATTTCTCAAGCTCTTGCTTCCTTTGAAGATAATCATAGGAGAGCTTTTCATAAGTGGTTGAGAGCGTCTCATGAAGACTTTCAAGTTCTTGGTACTTAGCATGAAGATTTTTTATGTCTTCAACTAAGGACTAAGAACGTGTCATTTCCGCGTCCAACAGGTCATCGCTTTTGTCTAACAGTTTTTGAGTATATTCGATAGCCCTTTGTTGTTCAGTAGCAATTTTAGCGAGTGTTTTGTAGCTGGGTTTGGATTCACAATCAGAGTCATCTTCAGTTGATGTTTGAAAGTAAGCATCACGTGATTTTACCTTGGCACCACGTGCCATGAAGTAGTAGCTGGGAGCAGGATTGTCCATGTCATCAGCTTCAGCATTGGTGTGGAAGTCATTGTCTTCAGTGTTGAAGATGGACTTGGCAACATAGGCTGTGGCTAGAGCCAGGCTTGCAACGCCAGGGTCGGACTCTTCTTCAAACTCCACCTCTGCCTACTCAGAAGCAGACTCCTCCTCTGAATCCATTTCCTTGCCAACAAAAGCACGAGACTTGCCAGATGAGCTCTTCTTATGTGATGAAGACCTTGATGAGGACTTAGAAGAAGACTTTGAAGATTTCTTCTTCTTCTTGTCATCAGAATCATACTCCTTGCTCTTCTTCTTCTTCTTCTTCTCATTTTCCCACTGTGGACACTCAGAGATATAGTGTCCAGGTTTGTTGCACTTGTGACATGTTCTCTTCTTGTTGTCATGAGTGGAAGCTTCATCATTTCTTAAGCTAGATCGTGAAGAATTTCTGAAGCCCTTCTTCTTGGTGAACTTCTGGAACTTCTTCACAAGCATGGCAAGTTCCTTTCCAATGTCTTCAGGATCATCAGAACCGCAGTCAGATTCTTCTTCAGATGAGGAAACAACTTTTGCCTTCAAAGCGCGAGTTTGGCCATAATTGGGACCATAGATATCTCTTTTCTCAGAAAGCTGGAACTCATGTGTGTTGAGCCTCTCAAGTATATCAGACGGATCGTGTGTCTTGAAGTCAGGGCGTTCTTGTATCATGAGGGCAAGGGTGTCAAAGGAGTTGTCAAGTGATCTCAATAGTGTCTTGATGATTTCATGCTTGGTAATCTCAGTGGCGCCAAGAGCCTGAAGCTCATTTGTGATGTCGGTGAGGCGATCAAACGTGAGCTGGACATTTTCATTGTCGTTTCTCTTGAAGCGGTTGAAGAGGTTGCGAAGAACACTGATCCTTTGGTCTCTCTTTGTCGAGACGGCTTCGTTGACCTTGGATAGCCAGTCCCAGACTAGCTTTGACGTTTCTAGAGCACTCACACAGCCATACTGTCCTTTGGTCAGATGACCAAAGATGATGTTCTTTGCAGTGGAGTCCAATTGAATGAACTTCTTGACATCAGTAGGGGTGACACCTTCACCAGTTTTGGGAACGCCGTTCTTGACGACATACCAGAGGTCGACATCAATGGCTTCAAGATGCATGCGCATCTTATTCTTCCAGTAGGGATATTCAGTTGCATCGAACACGGGACAAGCAGCGGAGACTTTGATTATCCCTGCAGTCGACATAGCTAAACTCCAGGTGGTTAAACCGAATCACACAGAACAAGGGAGTACCTTGCTCTGATACCAATTGAAAGTGCTAGTTATCGACTAGAGGGGGGGTGAATAGGCGATTTTTAGCAAAGTCTTCAAAACGTGGAAGTTTCGAAGACAAGCAATAGAAATGACCTAATTGATATGCAGCGGAAGATAAACTACAACAAGCATGGCATAGTCAAGTATGCAATTATGTGAACGTACAAAGACTAATAGCAGCTAGGTAGTTAGGATCAGGATGGAAGATAGTATGAAGCCAATCAACGATAGTAGTCAAGCAATGAAGTCAAACAGACAAGACAAATAGGCAATGACTTCACGAAGACAAACTCAAAGTAAAGGGAGGGAAAAGATAGAACCAGTCACTTGCTGAAGACACATGATTTGTTGGACCATTTCCAGTTGCTGTGACAACTGTACGTCTGGTTAGGGAGGCTGAGATTCAACTCAGAAGACCGTGTCTTCACCTTATTCCCCTTGGGATAAGGACACACAGTCCTCGCCCAATCACTCTGGTAAGTCTTCAAGGTAGACTTCCGAACCTTCACAGACTTCGTTCACCGGTGATCCACAATGACTCTTGGATGCTCAGAACGCGACGCCTAACCGGCTGGAGGATACACAGTCCTCAAGTGTAATAAGTCTTCAGGTCACATAGACAGAAAGACTTCAGTGATGCCTAACACTCTTTGGCTCTGGGTGTTTTGGGCTTTGTCCTCGCAAGGATTTCTCTCTCAAAGGCTTCGAGGTGGGTTGCTCTCAAAACGACAAAAGCCGTAAACTAACTTTGAGAAGCCACGAATTTATGGTGTAGGGGGTGGGCTATTTATAGCCACAAGGCAACCCGACCTGATATGTCCGAAATGACCCTGGGTCACTAAGGAACTGACATGTGTTCCAATAGTCATATTTCAAACAAACATGGCAACTTTACTTGGGCTACAAGCAAAGCTGACTCATCCAGCTCTGGATAAGATTTGCTCTCATTGTCTTCGCTCGAAGACATAGGATTTGGGTTGAGCATCACTTCAGTCATTCTGACTTTGTTCACTTCGACCCCACTTAATAGTACGGTGGTTCCTATGACTCAACAAAGAAGAAAAGGAAACAATGAAACAACACAGTCTTCGCGCTCCATAGTCTTCACTCATTGTCTTCTTATGTCATAGTCTTCAATGTGAATATCTTCACATACCACCATTGTCGTCAATGTCTTCATACATTTTTAGGGGTCATCTCCGATAGGTAAACTGAATCAATGAGGGACACTACCTGCGTTATCCTGCAACTTTGTCGTCAATACTCCAAAACCAACTAGGGGTGGCACTAGATGCACTTACACATGGAAAGCGGGAAGACTCACCCGAATGGCCGTCCGTGTTGCGAGAAATCTTGGGTATAGTGTTGCAGTGCGGCGGCCTGGGCCTGAAGCCATTCCCGGACGTCATGCGCCGCCATGATTCAGCACGGCCGTCCCACCGCCTGGCGTCCAGCCTGGTGACCTGCCGCTGGCCGTATCCAGATCTTGGGCCGACGAGCTGGAGCCCGCGGCTTTCTGGGGGTCCGGCGCTGAAGTCGCCTTCCCTGCGCGCCACAAGATCCGCCCTCATAGCCGGCTCGCCACCAGCCGGCTGCTCAGGCGATACATCAGGCCGGCCGCCCTGGCCCATTCCAGTCAGCGACAACGGTGCCGCCCCTCTCTCCAGGACGACTGTGTCGCCCTCCTCCCTCTCCATCGCTGGCTGGTCGCGGCCGGCTTCCTCCGGTGGGGGCACTGGGATATCGGGAGCCACGGTGCAGAGGGGGATGACGAGCTGCGGAGGCTGGTTCCACAGGGCTTCCGCCACCCTCTCCGCAGCCGCAGCCTCCGCTTGAGCCTTGGCCGCCGCGTCGGCTCGCGCCTCCGCTGACTCCTCCGTCGTCTCCTGAGCCGCCCTCTGCTCCTCCGCCTCCCGCTCCTCCTACGCCTCCCGCGCGTTCCGCTCCATTGCCGCTTGAAGATCGACACGGGGGTCAATGCGGTGGGTGCTCACGGACCCTCCTCCCGCTCCAACTACGGAGGAGGCCGTGGCCCGCTCGAGAGAGAGCGGAGCCTTGTTTGATAAGTCAAGAAAATGTCTCAGAAGAATGACAACGGAAAAAGAAAAGAAAGGCGTGAGAGAGTTAACACTTACGCCGAAACCACCTGCGGCTGCTTCACCACCTTGCGGAAGCGGGCTGCCTTCGCAGATGCTTCGTCCCGCTTGGTCGCCATCGCGGAACCCCTGGGCTTCTTCGGCCGGCTGCCGAAGAGGGCCAGCATGGCTCGGCGTTTCGGCGCGCCACCACGAATAGCCGCCATGGCAGATGAGCCCGCGCCTTGATGATCGGGCGCCGGCTGACGGCGCGGAACAATGTTGGCCTCGTCGTTGTCCTGCCAGTCCTCGAAGGTGGCCCCTAACCCGGAGCCACCTGCCTCGCCACCTCCGCCTACGGCGTTGTCGTCCAGGGCGGCCGCCCCGAAGTCGGGATCATCGAGGTCGTCCGTCGCTCGGTCGGGGACGAACTGGCGCTCCACCCACGCGGCTCCGGTGGCCTGTCGAAGAAGGGGGCTCTGTTAAAAGCAAGCCAACTGGTCAAGAGTCGGCCCATGTGAACTCGGCAACAATAGAAGAAGAAGAAGAAGAGAATGGTGGAGCGAGGGCGAACGTGCGAGCGTTTGCCGCTCCCCCTCCCGCCCCTACTTATAGCCTCGTGCAGTGAGGCCGAGGAGGCGAGGCGTGGGGGGACGTGGGATTAACTGCGCCCATTCCCGCATGCCCCGCGATTATTACGCCCTGAACGACATGCGAAAACCGCCGTTGGGAGGCGAGCGGTCCGTTCGGGCCGCAGAAGATCCACACTTGGGCCGAGGGGTGGAGGTGGCGGGCCCCGACCTGCGGCGACGTCCCGTCGCGCGCGTGGGCTGGCAGGCCCCTCCAGCCGAAGGGTGCCAGGTGGCGCGCAGGCGGTGAGCGTCCAGCCCGCAGCCTGACATGCGCGCCAGCTGGTCCCCGCCTTCGGGCTTCAAAAAGCCCCGCCGAGATGCCATGACTGATCAAAGTCGGCTCCTAGCTGCCGGCTTTTCGGGATAGGAAGCTGATTGAGCTTCTCGTTCCCCTCTCACCCACGAAGCTCAACCAGCTTCGGGGACTACTGTCAGAGTAAATGACCACGGGTAGCCTAGCCGGCTCCCTTTGGCTCTTCGAAAAGTAACAGGCCGATCGAGCCTTCGAGCACCCAAGACGAGGGGCCGCCTTCCTCCGGCCGGCTGCCTCATAGGGCAACTACCGGAAGGCGGCCCCACCCTAAACTCTCATGGAGGAGGCCACGATAGGGCCGACTCCAGGAAGCCGGCCACGAAAAGACCGACTCCAAGAAGCCGGCCCCTGGTAGGCGGCCAGGACCATGCCCTCAAAGTCTGCGCCCCCATAACGATGATGGGACCGGGGGTGGCAACAGTGGAGCCTTCCACCCCGGACTCCCGGAGCGCGCATGGCTACAGTATGTCGTACGGGGGTAGCCATCACCCGTCCGGCATGGCACTGTAGCCATGATGACCATGACACCCTCCACGATGGGCGGACAGTATGACCCGCATGCGGTAGACCCCTTCGGTTAGAGAGACGCCCGAAGGCGGCCAGGCCTCCCCCAGTCGGCATGGGTTGCGGCCGGCTTCCAGTAGCCGGCATGCTGCCCTCCTTGAAGCACGTGCGCCATTAAGGAGACAAGACGAGGTAAGGCTACAGTGAGAGCCCGCTAGGCAGCGACACTGTAGCCATGCTTACCTCGACGAAGCCCTCGTCATCAAGGGTGAGGCAACAGTAACCAGCCCCTGAGAAGACCCCCAAGCGGTGGGGCCAGCCTGTCGGCCAAGAGGCCGGCAGTCAGCAGGACCCATTAGTCGGCGGAGAAGCCGGTGACCGTAGACACTGACGGCTAGGGCCCACGCCCAGCCGGATTACCGTTGTACCCCTAGGGGGTAGGCCTATATAAACCCCCCAGGGCACCCATGCAAAGGGTTGATCTCAGATAGTTTTAGATACTACACGAAGGGGAGAAGAGAGCTAGCCTGGCCCTTCTTCCTCCTCACACCGAACAGCTCAAGGAGCCTCTTGTAGCCACTTGTTGATCTAGTGATCATGCGGAGGCCCCGCAAAGCAGGACTAGGGGTGGTATATCCATGGAGAGCCCCAAACCTGGGTAAGATCCGCCGGCACGCATGTCTTCACCTCATCCCGTTTCCAGGCACCGACGATGTCTTACTGGCTCCCACAATGATAAGCCAGCCGTTGGCATATGTCGAACCTACCACCCGACATTACCCCCTGAGGTCTTCGCTCTAACTTGGCATGCTGATGGTGGTTATATCATGCATATGGTGTCTTGCATTGCTTACTTTATACATCAAATATGTCATCTGCTTAGTTTAGACATCCTTTGTGCGAATGCCAGCTGTTTAGTTTATTCATCGTTTATGTGAATTATGCAACGCCATCTTGTTTAGCCAGGCATCATATATGTGAATTTTGCAATGCCATCCTCCTTAGCTAGTCATCTTATATGTAAATTATATCATGCCATCCTTTTTTCCGTTACATATTACATTTGTCAACAATGTTAGTACATTCAACTGCTCTTCGTGTGCATCAGCCATTTGACACGGTGATGGCAAATTCTGGAGTGAAAACAAGGTCTTCAGAGCAGACTATGCTGTCTGACGAAGCGCATATCTCGCTGGTTACGGATAGCTTCTCAGAGGAGGATTCAGAGACAGATGACCAGTCCTATCCCCCCCGAGGTGTATGCTCTAACTTGGCAGGGTTATGTTGCTCATATCTTGCGTATGGTGGCTCGCGTTGCTATGTCATTTGATTAGTTTAGACATGCTTTGTGTGAATGCCACCTGTTCAGTGTCTAATTACCATATATGTGAATTATGCATTGCCATCTTGTTGCAAGACATTATATATGTGAACTATACAATGCTATCTTGTTGCAAAGGCATTATATATGTGAATTATGCAATGCCATGCTGTTTAGCCAATCATCATGTATGTGAATTATATCATGCTATCATTTTTTTGTATTACGTGTTCCATTTGTCGACAAGGTTTGTATATTCAACTACTCTTCCTGTGCGTCAGCCATTTGAAGCGGTGATGGAAGTATCTGGAGTGAAAACAAGGTATTCAGAGCAGACAATGCTACCTGCTGAAGCAGACATCTTGCTGGTTACAGAGAGCTCCTAAGAGGAGGATTCAGAGATTGATGACCAATCATATTTCCCCCTTGAGGTCTATGCTCAAACATGGCAGGGTTATATTACCCATGTCATGCATGTTGTCTTGCATTGCTTAGTTCTACATCATATATGGATTGCCATCTGCTTACTTGCTTACTATATAAATCATATATTTGAATTATATCATGCCATCATGTTTACATAGTACATACACATCATCTATCTGAATTATGGCATGGCAACCCATTTAATAAAGACATCATATAGTTATATCATCTCATCCTATTTAGTGTTTACAGTCATCATATTTTGAATTATGGCATTCTATCCGTGAATGTATGTGAATTATGGCTTGTCAACCTATTTAATAAACACATTATATAGTTATGTCATGTCATCCTTTTTACATAGTCTCATATTTTGAACTATGTCTTTCCATCCTTTTTAGTTAGCCATTAGAATGTGAAATTGTGTCATGCTATCCTATTTAGTTAGCCATCATATATGTGAAATTGTGTCATGCTATCCTGTTTGGTTAGACAACATAAATATGAATTATTTCATGGCCTCTTTTATTCCCCACTATCCATTGCACCTGTCTATCATACAATGTCTATACTTTCAATTACTTTTCTTGTTTATCAGCCATTTGAATTGGAGAGCGTGATGGCAGTATCTAAGGAAGTAACAACACGGTCTTCAAAAAAGATAGTGCTACCAGTGGATGCAGATAGAACCACGGTTGTACTTTCCCAAGGACCAGATCCACCACACGTAACCCAGACTCTCGCAGATTGTACCCCTACCCAGTTGGACAGAGAACCAGCTACACCCCTTCTAACCCCAACCCCGACAGATAGTAACCCAGTTCCAGTTGACACAGCACCGTCTCCACCACAGAGCACCCAAACATGAGCAGTTAGTAAGGGAACTGCAGTGCCCAAAGCACGAGGACCACCACTCCGAATCCCAACTCAACGCTTAATGGAGAAGAAGATTTGTTCTCAGGTCAGGTTCTGTAGCTATGGTTCATACTCCTTTGCTCTTGCATTACTATATTTACTCAGACCAAATATTTTCAAATTTGAAGGATGGAATTGAAACTCCAATGGCGCAACAGGTATGTTTTAAACCTGTTTCTTTAACAGTTATGTTCTCATGTCATGCACATTACAAGTGTTGTTATTGCTCTATAGTTACCCATACTTATATTCTATCTATTCTGCTTTGTCTTGAACAAATATTATTTGAACTGTGTCTCTATCTTGATTTGGCAACAAAAACTAGAATGATATAGACCATAAAGTGACCATGGTACATAGATATATGTTTGTTTCATACTGTTATCCTGTCCACTTTACTACTGAACTCATTTACCAAAATGAGTTTCATATACAACATGGTAAACATGTGATGTGTCTGCTTGTTTCTCTTTTAGAATGCGGACAAAATATTGGAGAACAGTACCGCATTATCCAATGGTAAAGGAAGTAATGCAGAGATGTAGTGTTCGAGTTACTGGCCACTACTACTGGCACAAGCTCTTCGAACTTGCTGCCTGAATCAGTTCGTCTTCTTGAGTCTCAACTTCAAGTTGAAAGACATCAATCAGATGTGCTGCGACAGGAAGCTGAAGGACCGAGGAAGTCCCTGCAGAATTCAGATGCATATTTCCTGGTGCAACAGCAAGCGCTGGAGGATTTAAGTGCCAAACAAGAGAAAGTTAATAATCTTCCTAAGCATCTTGCCAGCATTATGGGTACCTAGGATATTATTTCTTGAGATCTTCTGAAGTGGTTTCAGTTCTGGATTTGTTTTCCTGCGGCGTTTATTTGCACTGGTCGCCAACTTTAACAACCAGTGTATATGATATGCTGCTTTGTTCCCTAAATTTCCACTGGCGGCAAACTTTGATGCCCAGTGGATGTAATATGTGTAATAGCCGTGATAGCCTAGCGTTAGTTGCTTGCTTATTTATTTCCTTGTTGTCTTGTTTATTTGTTTGCTTGTAGTCAGTGCAGTTCTTTTTCTGCGGTTTGCTAGTGGCTGCAATAACCTATTTTTTAAAAATAGGCCACAATAACCTTGGGCTAATATTTACCGTAGTGACACCGGGCCTCCTACTGGCCGTAGAAACAGTGGGCCTTCTACGGGCCATAGAAACAATGGGCCTCCTACGGGTCATAGAAATAATGGGCCTTCTGCGGCCCGTATCATCAATGGGCCTTATACGGGCTGTATGATCAATTGGCCAAACATGGGCCAAACAGACCGCATTATGGCCGTAAACGGGCTAGAGTTGGAATCGTCCGTTCATGGGCCGACCATAAAGGGCCATCTTTAATAGGCCAAATTTGATGACGCTATGAAAATGGCAAAACGTATTAACGAACCATAAACAGGCCGACTGTAACCACGGGCTGAATTTGGCCCACAAGCAAAAAATGACAGTAACGGACCGTAAGTAAACGAATGATGGAAATGAGCCCAAGAATAAATGGGCTCTGAGAAGGCCGAAAGATAACATGGGCTGGAAACGGCCCAACGGAATAACGGGTAGTTAACGGGTATAAAGTGATACACTGTTCATTACGGGCCAGTTTCACCACGGGCCGTTAATGGGTGTAAAGTGATACACTGTTCATTACGGGCTAGTTTCACCACGGGCCGTTAATAGGCCAAGAGTTACATAGGGCCTCATATGGGCCGAAAGACGTCATGGGCCATACGTGCGCTAGAAGTGAAAACAGGATGGAATCATATTGGATTGCCCAAATGACGCTACTGGGCCTAATTCGGATAGGGCGTAACGGTCCTTGGGTTAGCGGGCTATAAATGGGCTATATGCGAACATGTCGTTAACAGGCTTTCCATGGGACGGCCCGCCACCTTTTGACCAAGTCAAACGGGCCGTCCTTTTCACAGGAATGAGCCTCTGTTGGGCCGTGCCACGTGTCGACGTATCATAGGCGCCTTCCATCCAACGAGTGGATGACATCTGTCCCAACGATGAGCCAACACGTGTTTCCTCCAGCCAATGATGATTTTACACGTGGAAAATCCCCATTGGTCGAGGCTGTTAACGGGTTATCGGATCCAAAACCCGACCCGATAGCTTAACGGCGTTCCGTTATGGTGGATGCCACGTGTCGGTCACCCTTGACGAAAGCACTTCTGTGACGCGCGATTTATTGTCATGGAAGTGGACACTTCCATGATGATAATTTTGGTAATGTCAGGGAACACTTCTACGACAGCACAAGTATGACTATCTTAATTCTGTCAAAAAATCGTCATGGATGTACATGCATGACAAAAAATGCGACCTACTGTGACAAACACGTATCATCACGGAAGTGTATTTTTTTTGTAGTGTACCTTTCCATTTTCCTCTTCTCAAGTGTGGAACGATCTGCATGCCGTCCTTGATGCACCAGAACGACCACTGCATGCATCGCGGCAGGGCGTTGATTGGCCATGCACGAGAATTTGGTTCTGCTCGCAATATGGATGATACCTGAACGATGAAGTGAACAGGCATGCTAGCACGGGAGACCTATTTCCGCTATACAATACTTGAGTACTCATGTTCCTACTACTAGTAGTAGTAGTAAAACTGTGGTACACTTGATGGTCAAAATACTATTCATTCGGTCCTCACAATGAAGTGACAACACCCTGCGCCTGACACTAGTCCAGGCGGCGTGTTCGGATTACCAAAGTCAGCCTCACCCTGTGCACTTTGCAGTCTGTCACCGCTTCTGTACAACAAATTGGCGCCTCGCCCCGTCTCCCTCTCCGCTCCCATAGCACCACTCCATCTCCATTTCCTTCTCCATCTTCGTCCCCATCTCACTGTGCCCCCGTGTACCATCGCCTCACTCGCCTCCCCCAGTACCACTATTCCCTCTCTAGACACTCTAGCACTGATAGCCTTCTCCCCCGTAAATCAAGCCCCCCAAAACCCCCACCTTCCAAACTCCACCATGGTCGAACGCGAACCGTGCAACATCCATATGAGCCGCGATTGGAGCAATCTCCCCAGTGACATCCTCGACCTCTGTTGTTCATGTATGGATATGTTGAGCGCCCTGCGGCTGGCTGCATGCTCGAGGGACATGCACACGGCTATCGTCGAAGCGAGGCCTAAGCTTTTCAAGACACCCTGCTTGCTGCTATCTGGTCTTGCAAGATTGGCTCAGCTTGATACGGAGGCATACATGATGCCCCTCGACTTCAATCCGATCTCCATTAGCCGAAACTTCTTTGCAGGTATGTAGTGGGTCGCCGTACATCATTTCCCTCGACATCGATCTGATCACCATCCCCCGAAACTTCTTGGAAGGTATGTACTGGGTCGGCATGAACTCCCACTGGATGGCTGCCTTCAGAGAAGACGGTAAAAAGTTGGTGCTCATGAACTTCCAGACCCCCATGAGATCATCCTTCCTCCGTTGGATTATATAGAGTATTACCATTGCGGTCCAAGTCATCTAGATTACCACGTCTGTTGGACGGAGCTTATTTTGCAAAACATTGTAATCTGCCAAGTGCCCACATGACATGTGAATTACGCAGACTTCAAGCTAATTGCCTTGTTCGACCACGGACTCGCGTATCTTTACGCTGGTGCCTTCTTTAGCTGGAGAGAACCCAGCTCACAGTGGATCATCGTCAAAGCTGATAAACACTTATGTGATGCTATTGAACACAATGGCATCATCTACGCGATCGACAAAGCAGATGGCACCACATATTGCTGGGATGGCGCGTGTAAGTTGTTTTTGTCTCATGTTAATGATGACGCCATGACACTGTTTGAACTTTCTGTGATGATTGGCATATCCCTGTTTGAGCAGAATTTGAGTAGAACTATGGCAATGTATTAGAGACGTCGTAAATCAGCTATATTTGGAATTAGTTAATTCATGCGATTGTGACCATGTCATTATAGCCAATTTGTACCCCGAATAATCAAACGGTTAGCAATATATGGATATTATCCTTATTTTATAGTAATCTATATACTACTACTAAATATGAGTGTGTATCAATGGCCATGTTATTTTCCTCATTTTCATGATGTAGAAACATGCACCACATTGTTGGTTTCATCTAACCATACATTAGGGAAGTAAATGTTCATATGGAGAACTCTATATTTGGAAGTAGTGAAATCCTGCAATGCTTACCATGTGTACATACCTATATTCGCCCTTCAGCAATCAATGGCTAGAATAATATCCTCACAAATTTTTTGCCCACAGAACACGAGTATATAACAATGCATGGTCTGTTAGTTACCTTGAAGAATTTGTTTGTGAGGACAGAACATGATTACATAACATGCATGACATGGTAGTTTCCTGTGAAGAATCGATTGCGAGATAACATGAGTATAACCATGCATGGCACTTCTATATTTTCGAACCCAGTATACATTTCCCTGTATTGTCCTCCCAATTCCAATAGGGACATATCAATGATGTTTCTTGCATTATCCTACTCATACTCTGAACAATGCTGATCTTACATTAACAATGCCTGCCATTTTGATATGATGCAGTGTCCCTACAGTTACTTCCCTTTGAAATCACACCACCTTTGCCAAAAATAGGGAAGCACAACTGGTTCCTCGCTCAATCAGACGACGACAAAAGACTGATGATCATTCCGACACATGAGCCGGAAAAGTTATATTGCAAAAACCCCACTGTATACAAGCACCATGTAATGCGTGAGTATCCGGACAGTGGTTGTTACGTCTATGAGCAGGATACCAACTTTTTCAGGCCTTTAGGATTTTTTTAGTTGGAGGCGGGTAAACAGGCTTGGTTCACACTCTCTGTTTCTCGGACTCAATTATACGATTAACCAGGAGATCACCGTTGGCAAGGACCTTGATGGCAGAGAGGCTATGTTGGCTATGGAAAACTGTGTCTATACAGCGAGCCCTAGGAGTTTGGGAGCAAACTTCCCTGATTGTCAATGATACAGCCTGCAGCCAAAAGAAGGTGAGAATGACAAAGGCATCCAGATTAACTTTGATCCTTGGATGTCTCAATTACGATAGGCAGTGATGTGGTTCAAGCCTTCAGATTGATAGGTAATTGGGCTGTTGCATCATAAGCGTGGAGTACTGGTGTCTCCGACTGGTCGCTGAAGCGGGGCTGCAAATTATGATGGTGTTGGATCATCTCTTCGAATGACTTTGTTGTCTTTGCTGCTGGTTCTGGATGGGTAGTTCTTTCTGTTGTTATGCATATTCCTTGTCATTTGGTCATCCTTGTCTATGTCACTCTTACTATGTAATAGTTGCTTCTGTTTAGAATGTCATTCTCGTCTGGATCACGAGAGTCTGAGCGGTGCAGATGGGTGCATTTTGGTGGTGTAGCAAGACTTCTTATGAACTATCATGTCTTGTTGTTTATGTCAGTAGTAGTCACTAGTCAGTGTTTGAATGTTGTATATATCGTTGTTTCGAACTGTTTATTGTCTCGAACTACTGGTTGGCTAAATGAGGGCATCACCATTCTCCAATGTTCAGAGTATATCTCCTTTTTTTCAAGTTATATAATTTGAGCTCAGTGTCTTTTTGATGATGTACACTTGTTTGGGCCAGTGAGCTGTCGTTGAATATGGGCCGAGTAGTAAAGCAATGCCAAACAGGTCAATTATGACTCTCAGGCCGGGCTCTCAAAAGGTCCTGAAAAAAAGGTCATGCTCTCCAAAAAAGAAAGAATAAGGACTCTTAGGCCGACATGTGGGCACCACCGGTGTTTTCGTGCACTTGCGCGCCGAGAGCATATTGGCGCGTGCTCGAAATTCATACTACCTTTTCATCCCCCGTCTCCCGCCCCCCCCCCACCTCTGCAATCTTGATTCCTACTCCAGTTCCCCCAAATCCCCCGCCTGTACTCCCTGTACTCAAGCACACTATCATGTCACCGGTCAACGCGGATCCGAGCCGGAGATCCTGAGGTCCGTCCTGCCTTCGGTCGCTGCATGCTGTCGCTCAACAGTGGCATGGCGGCGCTTGATGACCAGTTCGCCGGCAAAGTGCTGATGGTAACCATCAACGGCGACCGGCCTCCCGTCTCACCGGACAACCTTGTCAAAGCTCTTGGCATTGCACACGGCATCCAAATAAGTGACTTGCTCATCAAAGTCTGTCCGCCACCGGCTGATTTCTTCCTCAGGTTCCGGACAACTTTCGACTGCAGTCGTGTGTTTGAATCTTCCCGGCGTTTGTTCTGCCATGGCGCGCTGGTGAGCTTTGATCGGTGGCACCCAGGATGGGGCTCGTTGCCCTCTGAGCTTGAGTTTTTAACAAAGCTTACCTTCCACGGCATGCCTCGATGTGCTTGGAACAGCGAGTCCATGAACAAGCTTATCAACGACCTTGGAGGTGAGCTCGTTAGTATGTTTGTTCCTCCAGACAGCTGGGCTCTGATGGTTATGGCATGGATGAAGAAGCCGTCCACCATATCGAAGGTGATTGGTGTTGAGATACCAGTGGAGGAACCGGGGTTGTACTATTCGTCGCCACCAAGGCCGCCGCGGACCACATTAGGGATGTACCTGTATCTAGTGTTCCTGCATGTCAAAGAAGTGGTCAATCCATCAATCGAAGTCCTGCCGCCCCCGCTGGTGCCAGGGTCCGTCGACGACGTCCATTATAGGAGTCAACGTCAGACTTTCCCCGTGTTGCTCGGAACAATGAATGGCACAGGGCCTACTCCATTGCGCGGCGGAGGCCACTGCTTCTTTGGGAGAAGAGGCAGGGCTGGCTGCCTGGATGTGCTCTAATTTGAGGTAACAAATGAATCTTGTCAGATACTAGTTAAATCCGAGCTATGGGTGTGAAGCACTGATATGCCAGTACATTTGTTGTGACCTGTTCTAATTTTGTACCTGAACTTTTCTTAGAAAGGGCTGTACGTCAACTTAATGTGCTAGCAGAACTTATTGTGTTGTCTGTTTGTTTTCTTTGCACAACATTCAAGATATTACCCCGTCATTGATAAAGACGATGAACCGTTATGTACGACTTCGTTGGTTTCAACATAGCGCTTCCCGTAGCGATCCACTGCTTCCATCCTGATAGTGCCGCCTGCGTGAAATTTTTGTATGAAAGTTCAGTGTGCTATAATGTTCTATATGATTGTGTCAACTATATAAGTTTTTAATGAGCATCAGCAATGCATATGGCTGAAAGATGTATTTATGAGCATCGACCGATGGGTCTATCTCTCTATCTCTCTATCTCTCTCTCTCTCTCTCTCACACACACACACACACACACACATGCGCGCACACGCACAAGTGGGACCCGTTGAATTATTTATTTGCTCGTGATAGATTTTAATTAGGTTCCACTGTAATCTAACTTTTTTCTGAAGTTATTAATTGAGCTCAGCGACTTCAAAAAGTTGTACAGAAGCCTTGTTTGGGCCTTTCCGGCATCGCTGAATGTGGGCTGAGTAACCATGTTAAGTTGTACTGTACTACACAGGCCTTGTTTTTCAACATCAGCAATGCAACTGGGCCGACAGTTGTACACAATATCCGGGTCAACTTGTTATTCTCCCCCCCGCTGGGCTGCAAACTTTCCTAGCAGGTATGCATTAGGCTTAACAAGAAAATGGACTTTAAGAAATAATAAATGGGATGTAATTATAATAACTGGGCAATAACTATGCACCAAACATGTAATTAGTTTAAAAAATAAATTATTTTTGGAATTTGAAAATTTTAATTTCATTACTTGTTGCGCGCGCAATATTTCGTTGGATTTTAACATAATACAACTTTATTTTGAAATTATATTTCACCTGACTAGAATTTTGGGATAAAAATATTTCGGATCCCATCAAAATGTGGGAATTTTTTTTGAATTCTGTTTTGAGCAGTTGTTTGAAATTATTAATTGTTGTCCTAGCTAGAAGTTGGGTTGTACTTTTAACAAACTGTAAATGGGCTATAGTAAATTCCATTAGAAATAAAAAATGGGTTGTACATTCTTACAAATCGCAAATGGGCTATATGTTCTCTGCCAAATCCGAGTTGTGGGCCTACTAAGTTGACGCGTACCAAGGGCTTTGTCAACTTAGTCAATATAAATGATTCTAGCTGCAGTGACCGTACGATGTCCATCCAACGGCCGTAGTGCTTCTTCAACCTCTGGTCATCTTGCTCCAGCCGCCCAAAGCAGCGCCGGTCGTGTCGCGTGCTCCTGCCTCCCGTGGCCGGCTATGATGCCACGGAGGCCTCACCGCCCCGTACTACTCCCACCGCTGGCCAGGCCATCCCTCTACTCACCCACACCCCCTTTTATTATGCGGCGACGACAGCCTCACACCGCAGCCGAACTAGTGAACCCTCGTACTCCTCTCCGCGCGGGCTTCCGCTGCTGCGTCTTCCCCGGCTCCGCGTCGTCCCCTTCCTAGGCCTCGCCATCGTCCACCGCCCTGGTGCTCTCGGCGCGGCGTGGTCAACGTGGTCAACGACCGACTTCCATTAGAAGAGTACTGTACGTGGAGAGGCTGACAGCTGGGTCCAGGCGGCAGCGGAAGTGCCTCCTTATTACACGCGAAATAATTATTCCTCCACCTGACAGCAGGGACCCACCGGAAGTGCCTCCTTATTACACACAAAAAAATGAATACTACCCCTGCTAGCCGGGAGCCACCATGGTGGGAGGCTGACTTGTGGGCCTACTAAGTTGACTGGGACGGGGGCCTTTTGTCAACTTTAGTCAATATGAAGGATTCTAGCTCTAGTGACCGTACGATGTCCATCCGACGGCCATAGTGCTTCTTCAACCTCGGGTCTTCTTGCTCCAGCCTCCCAAAGCAGCGCCGGTCGTGCCGCATGCTCCTGCCTCCCGTGGCCAGCTATGCTGCCGCGGAGGTCTCACCGCCCCATACTATTCCCACCGCTGGCCAGGCCCTGCGGCGACGGCAGCTTCACACCGTAGCCGAACCAGTGAACCCTCGTACTCCTATTCGCGCGGGCTTCCACTATCACGTCTTCCCTGGCTCCCTGTCATCCCCTTCCTAGGCCTCGCCGTCGTCCACGGCCGTGGTGCTCTCGGTGGAGCGTGGTAAACGTGGCCAAGGAACGACTTCCATCGGATGTGGACTGTACGTGGAGAGGCTGACAGCTGGGTCCACGGCCGCAGTAAGGAAGTGCCTCCTTATTATGTGAAAAATAATGATTCCTCCACCTGACAGATGGGACCCACCAGACGGGTGATAACCCACAAGTGTAGGGGATCGCAACAGCTTTCGAGGGTAAAGTATTCCACCCAAATTTATTGATTCGACACAAGGGGAGCCAAAGAATATTCTTGAGTATTAGCAGTTGAGTTGTCAATTCAACCACACCTAGATAACTTAGTATCTATAGCAGAGTATTTAGTTGCAAAGTAATATGATAATAAAGGTAACGGTAACAAAAGTAATGTTTTTGGGTTTTGTAGTGATTGTAACAAGAGCAACGGAAATGGAAATAAGCGAAGCACAATATGTGAAAAGCTCGTAGGCAATGGATCGGTGATGGATAATTATGTCGGATGCGATTCCTCATGTAATAGCTATAACATAGGGTGACACAGAACTAGCTCCAATTCATCAATGTAATGTAGGCATGTATTCCGTAAATAGTCATACGTGCTTATGGAAAAGAACTTGCATGTCATCTTTTGTCCTACCCTCCCGTGGCAGCGGGGTCCTAGTGGAAACTAAGGGATATTAAGGCCTCCTTTTAATAGAGAACCGGACCAAAGCATTAACACATAGTGAATACATGAACTCCTCAAACTACGCTCATGACCGAGAAGTATCCCGATTATTGTCACTTCGGGGTTGTCGGATCATAACACATAATAGGTGACTATAGACTTGCAAGATAGGATCAAGAACACACATATATTCATGAAAACATAATAGGTTCAGATCTGAAATCATGGCACTCGGGCCCTAGTGACAAGCATTAAGCATAGCAAAGTCATAGCAACATCAATCTCAGAACATAGTGGATACTAGGGATCAAACCCTAACAAAACTAACTTGATTACATGGTAAATCTCATCCAACCATCACCATCCAGCAAGCCTACGATGGAATTACACATGCACGGCGGTGAGCATCATGAAATTGGTGATGGAGGATGGTTGATGATGACAACGGCGAAGAATCCCCGTCTCCAGAGCCCTGAAAGGACTCCAGATCAGCCCTCCCGAGAGAGATTAGGGCTTGGCGGCGGCTCCGTGTCGTAAAATGCGATGAAACTTTCTCCTTGATTTTTTTCTCCGCAAGACGGAATAAATAGAGTTGGAGTTGAGGTTGGCGGAGCCTCAGGGGGCCCACGAGACAGGGGGCGTGCCCAAGGGGGAGGGCGCACCCCCACCCCCCTGGACACGGTGTGGGCCCCCTGGTCTTGATTCTTTCTCCAGTATTTTTTATATTTTCCAAAAAGTGCCTCCGAGGATTTTTAGGACATTCTGAGAACTTTTGTTTTCTACACATGAAACAGCATCATAGCAGTTTTGCTGAAAATAGCGTTTGTCCGAGTTAGTTTCATTCAAATCATGCAAGTTAGAGTCCAAAACAAGGGCAAAAGTGTTTGGAAAAGTAGATACGTTGGAGACGTATCAACTCCCCCAAGCTTAAACCTTTGCTTGTCCTCAAGCAATTCAATTGATAAACTGAAAGTGATAAAGAAAAACTTTTACAAACTCTGTTTGCTCTTGTTGTTGTAAACATGCAAAGCCATCATTCAGGTTTCAGCAAATATTATGAACTAACCATACTCACAATAACACCTCGGTCTCACAATTACTCATATCAATGGCATAATCAGCTAGCGAGCGATAATAATAAAACTCGGATGACAACACTTTCTCAAAACAATCATAACATGATATAACAAAATGATATCTCGCTAGCCCTTTCTGAGACTGCAAAACATAAATGCAGAGCACCTTTAAAGATCAAGGACTTACTAAACATAGTAATTCATGGTAAAAGAGATCCAGTCAAGTCATACCCAATATAAACCAATAATAATGAATGCAAATGACAGTGTGCTCTCCAGTGGGTGCTTTTTAATAAGAAGGGTGATGACTCAACATAAAAGTAAATAGACAAGTGTCAGGACCCCGATTCTATGCCACACCGATCTAGCATGTAACACCTCATATCACTTTGTGGCCTCACGCACGGTATTCCCACGCGTGTCGCCTTACCATGCCCGGGACCGTTTGCGCCTTTTGGCACACGCATATGATAGTGTCGCTAGCATCCATATGACAAGAACCCGGGCTGACATGGCTAGTCGCAAACCTGGAGTGGCACTAACTTACAGGGACAGGCATACATGACCCAGCATCGAACGTGTCGGTCATCAGCGGGTGAATCCGGGCTGTAGCAACTGGGCTAGCAGGACTCCGGTAAACCGGGCTGTAGCAGGCTAACAGGACTCCGGTAGACACCGCGTGACATTTCCCCGAAGGGACATACACAGGAACGAAGAAGGACACATGCCTGCCAACCTAAGTGTTCCGGAGCAGTAGCAAGCTACCAGGGCTCAGTGGAAGCACTAGGAGACATTTCCCGGTAAGAGAGGCTACTAAGGATAAACAACTAGATAGTCAGATCCCACACATAGCAATACACATTACACGTACGCATAACATGCAAGTATGTGCTGTACAACATGGCATCACAACATAACTCAACAACTCATATAGATAAGGCTCAATGAGCAAACATAGCATTTATTGCAAACAGGGGTCACAGGACCCATCATACAGAGCATACAAGCAACAAGCGGAAGCATTACATGTCTGAGTACAGACATCTACAAATGAAAAAGGCTAAAGAGCCTGACTATCTACAACATCCGAGCAAGATCGTAGCTGAGGTACAAGCTACTCGTCGAAGTCCACAGAAACACTAGTAAGACCGAAGTCTCCGCTGCAAAACATAAATAAAGCAACATGAGTACAAAGGTACTCAGCAAGACTTACATCAGATCCTATCATACATGCATTTGTATCAAGAGGGTAATGGGGGGTTTAGTTGCAGCAAGCAAGCTTTGACTCAGTGGCTATCCTGTTCTACGACTACCAGAAACTCTTGAGGTGAGACAACGTACACGAGTCCACTAATCACCACACAATACACTACTATGGATTCATCCCCATCTCCCTACGAGAAGGCCATCCATAGCACTCACATTTTTTCTTGAGCATTTTAGAGTATCCACTTCAAGTTTTCTATGTACCATGTAAGCATCCAAGAAGTCCATAACCGCAGACCCGGCTATTCGAATAGATCATGTTAACCCTACAGGGGTGTACTTCTTCACACACGCTCTCGCCACTTACCGCCATGTACACGTCATGTAACTCGGCAACCTTCAAGCGGAAGCCTGGCGAGGGTGTCCGCCACGACCTGACTAACCACACAAGACTCTAATCCAGGTTTATCGCCTATTCGGGTTCCATCCGCAAGGAGATCCGTCCGGGGTGTCGCTCACGGCCCCAAACGATGTGAGCAGGGTTCCCAAGCCCACCATCCCGGTGCCACCTGGTACACCGTGCCACCTGTGCCTAGTCTGTCCCAAGCCCACCCTGCCGGGTGCCACTTGGTAGAAAAATAGCACTACCTACAAACACCAGAAACTAGTTGCGACTCCTGGACAGAGATCAAGTGGGTTAATAAGTCGAGAGGGCTTGGAGTGCCCGGAGCCCAATGTGTGGTAGTATCGAGTCATTGGACAACATACATAGAACTCGGTGCTTAAGGACGGTTCCAGTGAGACAACCCACCATGTACTCCTACATGGCCTCTCACCGCTACCTTTACCAAATCGTGTTCACACACTTCACTCTCAGCATCAGAACGTAGAGCACTGCACTCCCATTCATTTCCAATGAATCAGACCTGACACACTCTAAGCAATAGCAGGCATAGCATGGTAGGAACACAACAATGGCTTCAATCAACTCCTACACATGCTAGTGGGTTTCAACTATTTACTGTGGCAATGACAGGTCATGCAGAGGAATGGGTTCAACTACCGCAGCACAAAGTAGCAGATGAATCGTTGTTGTCCTAATGCAATAACTGAGAGCAGGAGCGAGAGAGTAGGATTGTATCGGAATGAACAAGGGGGTTTGCTTGCCTGGTAGATCAACAAGGAAGGCACTGCTCCTCAAACAGGTACTCTGGAACACTCTCCGGAGCAGGACCTATCGAGAAGGAATGGTGTCGGCAATCAATACACAAGCATATGCAACAATATGATGCATGAACATGGCATGAAGATGTGATGTTGTTTGAGCTAATGCAGCTAGCAATCATTTGGTTGAAGTTCATTTGAACCAAGAGTTCAAATGCAACTCCAAATTAACTCTTTATAAATGCCATTTACATGTTTTCACTTACACAGTAGGTATAAGTTGGTTTGTCATGCATGAACTAATACAGATGGAAAGATTGCATTTTTCTGATAATTTTTCATATATAATTTATTTCAATCTGAGCTACGGTTGAATTTCTATGGATTTTTGAAGTTTGAATCATTTTATGGAATTTCCTGATTAATTTTAAATCCAGAAAATGAATAATTGCGTCAGTACTGCATCATGCTTGCGCTAGCAAGTCAACAGCGCTGACTGGTCAAACCTGACGTGTGGGGGCCACACGTCAGTGACACAGTGGTTAAGCCCGGGTCAAACCCACACTGACGAGGGTTTGACTTGGCCCTAGGGCCCACGGTCAGTGGCTGGTGGGGGTTAGTTAACGGTGATTATCCTTAAGCTAATCACTTGACCCACGGGGCCCACCTGACGGGCCGGCGAGGTCAAAGGGTCAAACCCCACCGGAGTTTAGCCGCCGGCGAGGCCGAAGGCAGCGAAGGGGCTCAGGATCGTCGCTCCAGCGACCATTTGGACGGCGGAGACCATCAGCGAGGAGCCCAGGCTCACGCGCATCCAATGGAACGCGCGGGAGACCGTGGGAGTGCCGGAGCTCACCGGAGCAGAGCTCGCGGCGGTGGCCGGAGTTCGGCCAAGTGCGGTGAGGTGCTGCGGGGCGCGGGGAAGTGAGCAGAGAGTCTCTACGGCCTCCTGGCATCACCAGGAGCACGGTGACGCGCTCGGTTGCGGGCTGCAGTGGCCAGGGCGACGGCGGCGACATGGACGGCGGCGAGGAGCTATGGCCGTGAAGGGGGATGGAGCTACGGAGCGCAAAAACGAGTGGGAGAAGAGGCGTTCGGTAGAGGAGCTCACGGCGAGGCCTTCGGTGATCTCAGCGCGCTCGGGGACGGCTTGGAGACGACGGCATGTCGGTGGCGATCTCCGGCGGCCGATGATGAAGACGACGGCGGTGACGGCTCCACGGGGTGTCCGGCGACACGTGGCTTGACGGAGAGGACGAGGACGACAGCGCGAAGCTCGGGGATGTCTCAGATGCTCTCGAGGGGCGCGGTGGCTACGGCTACGGCGAGCGGCGGCGACGGCAGCGCTCGGCCAGCGAGAGAGAGAGCGACAGAGAGGGAGAGTGAGTGAAAGAAGGGGAGGGCTGGATCCAGACGGCACCCACGCATCTATCCGCGGCGTCGACGTGGCGGGGGAAGCAGGCAGGCGACCAGGAGGTGGCCAGACGCGTGCATGCGCGCCGCGGGCACACGTCCCTGTCCTCCTGGCGCGGTGGAGACGATGACTGGCGTCGGCCAGTCAGCTGGGCCGCCCTGTTGGGCCACTGGGCCAGGCCAGGCCGCACAGTGCCAGGCCGCAGGTAAGCTCCTTTTTTTCCTATTTGTTTTTCTTTTCTATTTTTCTGACATTTGTTTGATTTAATAATAATACTAAAACATTTTATTTACTTATACCAATTTTTGTAGGAACTAGTGGTATTATTCCAGAGCTCCTCAACAGTGGCATAAGTTTTGGACATATATTATATATATAACATATATATATCCAATGCAAACAATTATGCATTAATTCCAAATGCCCAAAATAAATACTTATGAGCTCCTAAAAATATTGGTTTGATTTTTATCTCTGCCCAATATTTTCAGGGAGAAACATGAACATTTCCTTGGACCTTTTTGGAGCAATTTTTATCTGGGTCATTTCCAGAAATGATTCTGAGGGTTTCACAAATCCTCATTTCAGAATTAAATGGAATTTAAACATGATGCATACATGACTAGCTAGCCTAGGTCATACTAGAACTAGGGATGTGACAACTCGCCCCCATTTGAAAGAATCTCGTCCCGAGATTCAGGGGTCGATGGAAAGAAAGTGGGGTACTCCAGTCGAAGACGATCTTCTCGCTCCCAAGTAGCTTCTCTCTTAGAATGATGAGACCACTGAACCTTGAGAAACTTGATGTTATGATGTCAAGTGACACGCTCTGCTTGATCAAGAATGCGAACCGGGTAATCTCGGTAGGTGAGGTTATCTTGGAGATCAAGCGTTTCATGGTCCACTCCGCGGATAGGATCCAAGAAGCAACGCCTGAGTTGAGAGACGTGGAAGACATCGTGCACTCTGGAAAGATGTGGGGGTAGTTCCAACTGGTAGGCAACCTCTCCTCGTTTAGCGAGAATGCGAAAAGGACCAATGTAACGAGGAGCCAACTTGCCCTTGATACCGAATCGATGGGTACCCTTCAAAGGAGTAGCCCGAAGGTAAGCTTTGTCGCCAACTTCATAAGTCATATCCTTATGATGACGATCATACTGGCTCTTTTGACGAGATTGGGCTGTTTTCAAATTCTCACAAATGATGCGAACTTGCTCTTCTGCCTCCTGGATCATGTCCGGTCCAAAGAATTGTCTCTCACCGGTTTCTGACCAGTTCAAAGGTGTTCGACATCTTCGTCCATAGAGAACCTCAAAAGGAGCTTTCTTGAGACTGGATTGATAGCTATTGTTATAAGCAAACTCGGAAAAAGGAAGACATTTCTCCCAATCCATTCTGAATGAGATAACGCAAGCTCTAAGCATGTTTTCGAGAATTTGGTTGACCCTTTCCACCTGACCACTCGACTGAGGGTGGAAAGCGGTACTGAAGGAAAGATGGGTTCCGATGGCAGTTTGGAAACTCTCCCAGAAATGAGAAGTGAAAAGACTACCACGGTCTGAATTGATCTCTAGTGGAACACCATGAAGTGATACTATTCGAGAAATATATAAGTCAGCTAGCTGACTAGCAGTGATACTCTCTCGAACAGGAAGGAAGTGAGCCACTTTGGAAACACGATCAATGACTACGAAGATAGCATTATTCCCTTTCTTGGTCCTGGGAAAGCCGGTGATGAAGTCCATACCAACTTTATCCCATTTCCACTCAGGAATAGCTAAAGGCTGAAGGGTGCCAGCAGGTCTTTGATGCTCTGCCTTAACGCGACATCAAACATCACAGTTGGCAATAAACTGAGCAATTTCTCTCTTCATCCTAGTCCACCAAAACCTCTGGCGTAGGTCCTGATACATCTTAGTACTACCGGGATGAATTGTGAGAGGAGATTCATGCGCCCCCTTAAGGATCAGTTGTCGAAGATGTTGATTCTTGGGAACCACCAAGCGATTCTCAAAGAAAACAAAACCACGATCATCCATAGAGAAACATGCACCAACTCCCTTCTTAATGTTTCTCTTGATCCGAGAAATTCCTGTGTCTTTCTTTTGAGCAGCGATAATCCGATCCTCAAGATCAGGTTTTGCCACCAAGGTAGAAAGGAATCCGTTAGGAGTAATGTGAAGGTTAAGCTTAGAAAATTCCTCATGGAGAAGTGGTTGGCCTTGCTGCAACATGAGATTGTTGCAATAGGATTTACGGCTTAGTGCATCAGCCATGACATTGGCTTTGCCTGGGGTGTAGGTAATCCCTAGATCATAATCTGAGATCAACTCCAACCAACGTCTTTGCCTAAGGTTCAAATCTGGCTGGGTGAAGATATACTTGAGACTCTGGTGATCAGTGTAGATCTGGCAATGCTTACCAAGAAGGTAATGTCGCCAGGTCTTGAGTGCATAGACTATAGCTGCAAGCTCTAGATCATGTGTAGGATAATTCTCCTCATGTGGATGCAACTGTCGAGATGCATAGGTAATCACATGACGATCCTGCATAAGAATGCAACCTAGTCCCTATCGTGAGGCGTCGCAGTAGATAACAAAGTCCTTTGTGAAATCCGGTGGCACAAGTATGGGAGCAGAAGTCAGGCGTCTTTTCAGTTCCTGAAAACTGTACTCACACTGTGGGGACCACTCAAACTTTTTATCTTTCTTGAGAAGTTCCGTGAGGGGTTTGGCTACTTTGGAGAAGTTTTCAACAAAGCGGCGACAATAGCTGGCTAGAACAAGGAAACTCCTAACTTGTTTAACGGTTTCAGGTGGAGTCCAATCGAGAACGGCCTTAACTCTCTCGGGGTTGACAGCAATGCCCTTACCAGAGATTACGTGGCCTAGGTAGGTCACTTCTGGCAACCAAAATTCACACTTGGAGAACTTGGCATAAAGGCGGTGCTCTCTTAGTTTTTATAATACAAGTCTAAGATGTTCGACATGCTCTTCCTCGTTCTTCGAGTAAATAAGAATATCATCGAGGTAAACCATGACGAACTTATCTAAGTACTCCATGAAGATCGAGTTCATCAAGCGGGAGAAAGTGGCTGGGGCGTTGGTTAGGCCGAAGGACATGACGGTGTACTCGTACTAGCCATAACGAGTGACAAAAGCTGTTTTAGGAATGTCCCCGTTTCTGATCTTGATTTGGTGGTAGCCTAACCTTAAATCCATCTTGGAGAAGACTGAGGATCCAGCGAGCTGATCATACAGGTCGTTGATCCTGGGGAGCGGATACTTGTTCTTTATCGTGACCAAATTAACGGGACGATAATCTACAACCATCCGGTCCGTACCATCCTTCTTCTTGACGAAGAGGATGGGGCAAGCCCAAGGAGAAGTACTAGGACAGATGAAACCCTTTTGCAAGGACTCATCAAGTTGTTTCTTTAGCTCAGCTAGTTCTAAAGGTGCCATCTTAGAAGGTCTCCTAGAGATTGGAGATGTTCCTGGGATAAGATCTATGACGAACTCTACATCTCTGTCAGGTGGAACACCTGGCAGTTCCTCTGGAAAGTCATCCAGGAAATCATGGACTACCGGGATATCTTCAAGGTCTGGAAGAGGTATGGCATTGAGAGAATAGAGCTGACGCCTTGCAACTCTAGTGGACACAGTGACTATCTTGCCAGATGGGTGTGTAAGCTGAACAGACCTAGTGTAACAATCAATCTTGGCATAATGAGCTTTCATCCAGTCCATACCCAAGATGATGTTAATATCTGTAGACTTGAGGGCTATAAGTGAGGCAAGGAATACAAGTCTGTTAACAAGGATTTCGTTACCATGGCTTACACTAGAAGTTTGCCATTTGGATCCAGGAGTTTGGATGACTAGCGAAGATGGCATATCACAAAATGACATGTTGTGCAAGTTAGCATAGCTTTCAGAAATGAAGGAGTGAGATGCTCCAGTATCGAACAAAACCGATGCTGGATGACAATTGACAAGGAGTGTACCAAGAACGACATCCGGATCATCATGAGCATCTTTAGCTGAGACGTGATGCACACGTCCATGTTCAGTGGGGGCTGACTTGACACTGATCATCTTGCGTGATGGCTTACCATGGCCAACAGACTTCTCGGGCTGGGGTGGGGCATAACTAGTCCGAGAGCAGTCACGTGCATAGTGTCCTGGCTTCCCGCATGTGAAGCAAGTCCCTGAAGTTGGACGTGGACCCGCACTGACAAGAGGTCCACCAATAGGCCTAGGTGGAACATACGACTGAGCTGGGGGAGGCACCACATAAGATGGCCTCGGTGAATATCCGGAAGGAAGAGCGGAGTTTGGAACCCAAATCCGGCGCTTTTGAGAACTGGAGCCGGAGGAAGATCCCAAATCACGGGTGTGCTTACGGGACGCCTCGTAAGTGAGCTGAGTTGTCTCTGCATTAATGGCCTTGTTCACAAGAGCTTGGAATGTATCACAATGATGTAGGTGGAGATCACGACGCAACTTGGGGTTGAGACCCTTCCGGAACCTAGCCTGCTTCTTGGCGTCCGTGGACACCTCTTCTATGGCATAGCGGGCGAGGTTCTCAAACTCTCTATTGTAAGCATCAACAGCCATCTTACTCTGGGTGAAACTACAGAACTCTTCTCTCTTGCGATCGATGAGGGCCTCGGGAATGTGATGCTCGCGAAAAACCTCAGTGAAATCTCTCCAGGTAGGAATCTGGCCAGCTGGAAGCATAGCCTCATAGTTCTGCTACCAAAGACTAGCAGGACCTTCCAGGTGGTATGTGGCATAGGTGACCTTGTCGTCTTCAGCTACATTCGCGGAACGCAACTTATGAGTGATGCTACGGAGCCAGTCATCTGCATCGAGTGGCTCGATGGAATGATGAAAGGTAGGTGGGTGCAAGCAGATGAAGTCATGAATGGTTGCAGACCCTTTGAACTGATGTGCAGTATTCTCCTCGATACGTGCCAACAGGCAGTTAGACTCACGCTTGTTCCTCTCCATTTCTAACATGAACTCTGCCAACGAAGGCTGGTCGGGAGGATCCTCGTCCCTACCATCTCCGTGGTTCTGGCTACGAGCAACAGAATTTCGCTTAACTGATGCCATCCTGAGAAACGAAACCAAGGACGGAATCAGCATCAACTATAGGTTGTAGAATGTAGGACAAGGAAATTACTATCTCTCAAACTCCTAGGGCAATTCTGGCAGCATAACGGCGGTAAGATGCTCAGAATGAGACATTCTGCTAATATGGGGTAGTACAACAACTCAACAACGCCACTCAAGGCTCTGAGATCATACTGAATAGGCTACACCGGAAGTACTCGAAACTGGGGTATGACTCTGATCAACCAATCCTATGGGACTACGGAGTAGTAACACGTGATCCTGATAGACGGAAGAGAAGCCTAGTTCCTTAACCCCGTTAAGAAAGATAGGATGACTCAGATCAGAAGGCCATGAGGTATAAGGAGTAAAAAGAGCCTTACGTTCCTTCCCACAATCAATTCCCTTACATAACTAAAGAATTTCTAGACTCAACTTCGACCAGTTTGGCTTGGTAATCCTACAGGCAGTCAGGCTCTAATACCAAAGCTGTCAGGACCCCGATTCTATGCCACACCGATCTAGCTTGTAACACCTCATATCACTTTGTGGCCTCACGCACGGTATTCCCACGGGTGTTGCCTTACCATGCCCGGGACCGTTTGCGCCTTTTGGCACACGTATATGATAGTGTCGCTAGCATCCATGTGACAAGAACCCGGGCTGACATGGCTAGTCACGAAACCGAAGTGGCACTAACTTATAGGGACATGCATACATGACCCAGCATCGAACGTGTCGATCATCAGCGGGTGAATCCAGGCTGTAGCAACTGGGCTAGCAGGACTCCGGTAAACCGGTCTATAACAGGCTAACAGGACTCTGGTAGACACCGCGTGACATTTCCCCGAAGGGACAGACACGGGAACGAAGAAGGACACATGCCGGCCAGCCTAAGTGTTCCGGAGCAGTAGCAAGCTACCAGGGCTCCGTGGAAGCACTAGGAGACATTTCCCGGTAAGAGAGGCTACTAAGTATAAACAACTAGATAGTCAGATCCCACACATAGCAATACACATTACACGTACGCATAACATGCAAGTATGTGTTGTACAACATGGCATCACAACATAACTCAACAACTCATATAGATAAGGCTCAAAGAGCCAACATAGCATTTATTGCAAACAGGGGTCACAGGACCCATCATACAGAGCATACAAGCAACAAGCGGAAGCATTACATGTCTGAGTACATACATCTACAAATGAAAAAGGCTAAAGAGCCTGACTATCTACAACATCCAAGCAAGATCGTAGCTGAGGTACAAGCTACTCGTTGAAGTCCACAGAAACACTAGTAAGACCGAAGTCTCCGCTGCAAAAACATAAATAAAGCAACATGAGTATAAAGGTACTTAGCAAGACTTACATCAGATCCTATCATACATGCATTTGTATCAAGAGGGTAATGTGGGGTTTAGTTGCAGCAAGCCAGCTTTGACTCAGTGGCTATCCTGTTCTACGGCTACCAGAAACTCTTGAGGTGAGACAACATACACGAGTCCACTAATCACCACACAATACACAACTATGGATTCATCCCCGTCTCCCTACGAGAATGCCATCCATAGCACTCACACTTTGTCTTGAGCATTTTAGAGTATCCACTTCAAGTTGACTATGTACCATGTAAGCATCCAAGAAGTCCATAACCGCGGACCCGGCTATTCGAATAGATCATGTTAACCCTGCAGGGGTGTACTTCTTCACACACACTCTCGCCACTTACCGCCATGTACACGTCATGTAACTCGGCAACCTTCAAGCGGAAGCCTGGCGAGGGTGTCCGCCACGACCTGACTAACCACACAAGACTCTAATCCAGGTTTATCGCCTATTCGGGTTCCATCCGCAAGGAGATCCGGCCGGGGTGTCGCTCACAGCCCAAAACGATGTGAGCAGGGTTCCCAAGCCCACCATCCGGGTGCCACTTGGTACACCGTGCCACCTGTGCCTAGTCTGTCCCAAGCCTACCTTGCCGGGTGCCACTTGGTAGAAAAATAGCACTACCTACAAACACCAGAAACTAGTTGCGACTCCTGGACAGAGATCAAGTGGGTTAATAAGTCGAGAGGGCTTGGAGCGCCCGGAGCCCAATGTGTGGTAGTATCGAGTCATTGGACAACATACATAGAACTTGGTGCTTAAGGACGGTTCCAGTGAGACAACCCACCATGTACTCCTACATGGCCTCTCACCGCTACCTTTACCAAATCGTGTTCACACACTTCACTCTCAGCATCAGAACATAGAGCGCTGCACTCCAATTCATTTCCAATGAATCAGACCTGACACACTCTAAGCAATAGCAGGCATAGCATGGTAGGAACACAACAATGGCTTCAATCAACTCCTACACATGCTAGTGGGTTTCAACTATTTACTGTGGCAATGACAGGTCATGCAGAGGAATGGGTTCAACTACCGCATCACAAAGTAGCAGATGAATCGTTGTTGTCCTAATGCAATAACTGAGAGCAGGAGCGAGAGAGTAGGATTGTATCAGAATGAACAAGGGGGTTTGCTTGCCTGGTAGATCAACAAGGAAGGCACTGCTCCTCAGACAGGTACTTTGGAACACTATCCGGAGCAGGACCTATCGAGAAGGAATGGTGTCGGCAATCAATACACAAGCATATGCAACAATATGATGCATGAACATGCAATGAAGATGTGATGCTGTTTGAACTAATGCAGGTAGCAATCATTTGGTTGAAGTTCATTTGAACCAAGAGTTCAAATGCAACTCCAAATTAACTCTTTATAAATGCCATTTACATGTTTTCACTTACACAGTAGGTATAAGTTGGTTTGTCATGCATGAAACTAGTACAGATGGAAAGATTTCATTTTTCTGATAATTTTTCATATCTAATTTATTTCAATCTGAGCTACGGTTGAATTTCTATGAATTTTTGAAGTTTGAATCATTTTATGGAATTTCCTGATTAATTTTAAATCCAGAAAATGAATAATTGCATCAGCACTGCGTCATGCTTGCACCAGCAAGGCAATAGCGCTGACTAGTCAAACCTGACGTGTGGGGGCCACACATCAGTGACACAGTGGTTAAGCCCGGGTCAAACCCGCACTGACCAGGGTTTGACTTGGCCCTAGAGCCCACAGTCAGCGGCTGGTGGGGGTTAGTTAATGGTGATTAGCCTTAAGCTAATCACCTGACCCACGGGGCCCACCTGACGGGCTGGCGAGGTCAAAGGGTCAAACCCCATCGGCGTTTAGCCGCTGACGAGGCCTAAGGCGGCGAAGGGGCTCGGGATCGTCGCTCCGGCGACCATTTGGACGGTGGAGACCATCAGCGAGGAGCCCAGGCTCGCGCGCATCCAATGGAACACGTAGGAGACCGTGGAGGTGCCGGATCTCACCGGAGCAGAGCTCGCGGCGGCGGCCGGAGTTCGGCCAAGTGCGGTGAGGTGCTGTGGGGCGCGGGGAAGTGAGTGGAGAGGCTCTACGGCCTCCTGGCGTCACCAGGAGCGCGGTGACACGCTCGGTTGCAGGCTGCGGTGGCCAGGGTGACAGCGGCGACATGGACGGCGGCGAGGAGCTACGGTCGTGAAGGGGGATGGAGCTACGGAGCGCAAAAACGAGGGGGAGAAGAGGGGTTCGGTAGAGGAGCTCACGGCGAGGCCTTTGGTGATCTCAGCGCGCTCTGGGATGGCTTGGAGACGATGGCATGTCGGTGGCGATCTCCAGCGGCCGATGATGAAGACGACAGCGGTGACGGCTCCACGGGGCGTCCGGCGATGCGTGGCTTCACGGAGAGGACGAGGACAACGGCGCGGACGTCGGGGATGGCTCAGATGCTCTCGAGGGGCGCGGTGGCTACGGCTACGGCGAGCGGCGGCGACGGCAGCGCTCGGCTAGCGAGAGAGAGAGAGAGCGGAAGAGAGGGAGAGTGAGTGAAAGAAGGGGAGGGCTGGATCCAGACGGCACCCATGCATCTATCTGTGGCGTCGACGTGGCGGGGAAGCAGGCAGGCGACTAGGAGGTGGCCGGACGCGTGCGTGCGCGCCGCGGGCACACGTCCCTGTCCTCCTGGGGCGGTGGAGACGATGACTGGCGTCGGCCAATCAGCTGGGCCGGCCTGTTGGGCCACTGGGCCAGGCCAGGCCACACAGTGCCAGGCCGCAGGTAAGCTCCTTTTTTTCCTATTTGTTTTTCTTTTCTATTTTTCTGACATTTGTTTAATTTAATAATAATACTAAAACATTTTATTTACTTATACCAATTTTTGTAGGAACTAGTGGTATTATTCCAGAGCTCCTCAACAATGGCATAATTTTTGGACATATTATATATATATAACATATATATATATATATATATATATATAAAAAGGGCAACCTAGTGCATGTAGCTCCCGCTTGCGCAGGGTCCAGGGAAGGGTCCGACCACTTTGGGTCTATAGTACGCAGCCTTTCCCTACATTTCTGTAAGAGGCTGTTTCCAGGACTTGAACCCATGACCTCATGGTCACAAGGCAGCAGCTTTACCACTGCGCCAAGGCTCCCCTTCATATAACATATATATATATCCAATGCAAATAATTATGCATTAATTCCGAGTGCCCAAAATAAATACTTATGAGCTCCGAAAAATATTGGTTTGATTTTTATCTCTGCCCAATATTTTCAGAGAGAAACATGAACATTTTCTTGGACCTTTTTGGAGCAATTTTTATCTGGGTCATTTCCAGAAATCATTCTGAGGGTTTCACAAATCCTTATTTCAGAATTAAATGGAATTTAAACATGATGCACACATGACTAGCTAGCCTAGGTCATACCAGAACTAGGTATGTGACAATAAGCCCTTCGCAGAGGGAAGCAGGGATTTATAGAGGTGCCAGAGCTTGATTTTAAAATAGAGATTGAATAACATTTTGAGCGGCATACTTTTGCTGTCAACGCAACAACTATGAGATGGCTGTATCTTCCATACTACATGCATTATAGGCAGTTCCCAAATAGAATGGTAAAGGTTTATACTCCCCCAACCACTAACAAGCATCAATCCATGGCTTGCTCGAAACAAAGAGTGCCTCCAACTAACAACAGCCCTGGGGGAGTTTTGTTTAATTATTTTGATTTGCTTTGATCTTTTTAAATCATGGGATTGGGCATCCCGGTTACCGGCCCTTTCTCGTGAATGAGGAGCGGAGTCCACTCCTCTTGAGAATAACCCACCTAGCATGGAAGATATAGGCAGCCCTAGTTGAAACATGAGCTGCTCGAGCATATAAAATAGAATTTCATTTGAAGGTTTGGAGTTTGGCACATACAAATTTACTTGGAAAGGCAGGTAGATACCGCATATAGGAAGGTATGATGGACTCATATGGAATAACTTTGGGGTTTAAGGAGTTTGGATGCACAAGCAGTATTCCCGCTTAGTACAGGTGAAGGCTAGCAAAAGGCTGGGAAGCGACCAACTGAGAGAGCGACAACAGTCATAAACATGCATTAAAATTAATTCATACCGAATACAAGCATGAGTAGGATATAATCCACCATGAACATAAATATCATGAAGGCTATGTTGATTTGTTTGAACTACATGCATGAACATGTGCCAAGTCGAGTCACTCAATTCATTCAAAGGAGGATACCATCCCATGATACCACATCATAATCATTCTAATAGCATGTTGGCACGCAAGGTAAACCATTATAACTCATAGCTAATCAAGCATGGCACAAGCAACTATAATCTCTAAATGTCATTGCAAATATGTTTACTTCATAATAAGCTGAATTAGGAATGATGAACTCGTCATATTTACAAAAAAAAGAGAGGTCGAGTTCATACCAGCTTTTCTCATCTCAATAAGTCCATCATATATCGTCATTATTGCCTTTCACTCGCACGACCGAACGATTTGTATAATAATAATAGTGCACATGCATTGGACTAAGCTGGAATCTGCAAGCATTCAACTCAAAAGAGAAGACAAGATATTATGGGCTCTAAGTTAAATAAACAATCATGCATATGAGAGCCATTAAGCATTTTTAATATGGTCTTCTCGACCCCCCAAAGAAAATAAAAGAAAATATATTTACATGGGAAAGCTACCAACAAGTAAGAAGAAGAACGAGAAATCTTTTTGGGTTTTCATTTTAATTCTACTACAAGCATGGAAATTAAACTAACTATTTTTTTGGTTTTTCTTAAGGTTTATCAAATATACAAGAAGAAAACTAGAAAAAGAAATTTAAACTAACATGGATAATACAATGAAAGAGTATGAGCACCGACGACTAGAATAGTGTGTGAACATGAATGTAAAGTCAGTGAGAAATACGTACTCCCCCAAGCTTAGGCTTTTGGCCTAAGTTGATCTAATACCAAGGACCACTGCTACTCTCCCCGGTGTACTGGGAAGTGTAATCAGGATACCACTGGCTGGCCATCTCCGGATCCCACTGGAAAGATGATGCACGATAAGGGTCCAGTGCAGGTTCCGGCTCAGGTTTAGGTTCTGGAGTGGATGCTTGGCTTCGATGAGCGTACACAGCCTCCGGTGTAACAAGAAAATTATCTGCAATCAAATCAAACAACAGAGGCGCAGGCAAAATAATAGTCTCATTATGTTTCTTATTAAATCTAAGGTTATATAAGAGCATCTTCTCTTTGTCGTCAACAATAAACGCGTGTGCTACCATGCTCTTGTAATCTAAAATGTAAGGAGGCAATTTTGTCTCCTCTTTCTCATTGTGCCTAATAGGTATTTCAAAATGTCTAGCAAGACGTGAAGCATAGATACCTCCAAATATGGGGCCTTTTGTACGATAAAGGCTCAGCTATTTAGCAATGACGGCACCCATACTAAAACTATTGTCTCCAAACAAGGAATGCTGAAGAATGATAATATCAGGAACATTAAAGTTTCCACTATTTCCACGACCAATCAAGCATTTACTAGAAAATATGGCAAAGTAGCGTAAAACAGGAAAGTTTATGCTAGAGATTTTTGCCTCGGAACCTTTCTTTGGATCGTCTACAGCTATAGTGTTAACAAAGCCATCCACATCTTCACAATGTGGTTCCTCTAATTCTCCCTCAAAGGGTATCCTACATACCGCGCAAAAATCAAGTAAATACATTTCTCTGAATTCATTATATAAATGAAATGATACTGAAGGCGGTGACTTCTTAGGATAATAATAAAAAATTTGCACGAAAGTGTTGGTAAGTAAGAGATACTGATCCATCCGGTCATGGAGGAAATCGGTGAGGTCCTCATTATCGATCAAGGAATAAAAATCTTCATGAATTCCAGCTTCTTTCAAGAAATTATCACATGGCCATTCACAAGGTCGTACTTCCGCTAGGCGAGGAAGATTATACTTGGCTTTTTCCTTCTCTTTAGCTTGTGTTTCCTGAGAGCTTTGGATAGAAGAGCCCATCAAAAGTCTCCTTAACATTTTATGGAAATTTCTGAGATTTTAGTAACTTCAAAATAAAAGTGAATAAAACTAAACAAGATTGGTAGCAATTACTCCTACAAGTGCCTAGATCCTATATCATGCATTAGAAATGCTTAGGACCTCATAAATTTAACATGCAAGCACTAGAACATGGTCACATATGCAGCAAAAATTTGCAATGAATAAAGCACTAAAGCAAAAACTATTTGGACCAATGGAGGAGTCACATACCAAGCAACAATCTCCCAAAGCAGTTTTGTGAACGGAGCTTTGAGCAAGGAGATCGAAAATCACAGCAAAATGAGCTAGAACTCGTGCTTGAGCTGGATGGGGATTTTTTTGGGTAGAAGATGAAGTGTGTGGGTGCTGGCATAAGTGGAGGGGGCCATCAGGGGCCCACGAGACAGGGGGGCACGCCCAGGTAGGGTCAGCACGCCCTCCACTCTCGTGGCCTGGTGCTTGCCCCTCCTGAAGTGATTTCAGTGCCTAAAATCCTCAAATACTCCATTAAAAAATCATACAGAATTTGCAGGGCATTTGGAGCACTTTTATTTTCGGGATATTTTTTATTGCATGGATAATTCAGAAAACAGACGGATAATACTATTTTTGATTTATTTATTCTAAATAACAGAAAGTAAAAGGAGGGTACAGAAGGTTGTGCCTTCTGGTTTCATCCATCTCATGATCATCAAAATGAATCCACTAACAAGGTTGATCAAGTCTTGTTAACAAACTCATTCCGAATAACCTGGAACCGGAGAAATTTCGAATAACACTAAGTTACCTCAACGGGGATATGAAAATCCCCAACAATAAGAATATCATACTTTTTCTTGACAGTGGGGATAGGAAATTCAAAACCTCCAATAATAATAGTTGGAACTTTTCCAATATAATTTATGCTATGAACTTGAGATTGTTTCCTCGGAAAGTGTACTGTATGCTCATTACCATTAACATGAAAAGTGACATTGCCTTTCTTGCAATGAATAACAGCCCCTGCAGTGTTCAAAAAAGGTCTACCAAGGATAATCGACATACTATCATCCTCGGGAATACCAAGAATAACAAAGTCTGTTAAGATAGTGACATTTGCAACCACAATAGGCATATCCTCACAAATACCGACAGGTATAGCAGTCGATTTATCAGCCATTTGCAAAGATATTTAAGTAGGTGTCAACTTATTCAATTCAAGTCTATGATATAAAGAGAGAGGCATAACACTAACACCGGCTCCAAGATCACATAAAGCAGTTCTAACATAGTTTTTTTAATGGAGCATGGTATAGTTGGTACCCCGGATCTCCAAGTTTCTTTGGTATTCCACCCTTAAAAGTGTAATTAGCAAGCATGGTGGAAATTTCAGCTTATGATATCTTTATTTTGTTTGTAATGACATCCTTCATATATTTAGCATAAGTATTTACTTTAAGCATATCAGTTAAGCGCATACGTAAGAAGATATGTCTAATCATTTCAGCAAAGCGCTCAAAATCCTCATCATCCTTTGTCTTGGATGGTTTAGGAGGAAAGGGCATGGGTTTCTGAACCCATGGTTCTCTTTCTCTACCGTGCTTCCCAGCAAAAAAATCTCTCTTATCATAATGTTGATTCTTTGTTTGTGGGTTATCAAGATCAACAGCGGGTTCAATCTCTACATCGTTATTTTTGCTAGGTTGAGCATCAACATGAACATTATCAATAACATTATCACTAGGTTCATGTTAATCACCTGATTGTGTTTCAGCATCAGAAATAGAAATATTATTAGGATTCTCAGGTGTGTCTATAACAGGTTCACTAGAAGCATGCAAAATCCTATCATTTTTGTTTTTCTTCTTTTTGGAAGAACTAGGTGCTTCTAAATTATTTCTCTGAGAATCTTTCTCGATTCTCTTAGGGTGGCCTTCAGGATACAAAGGTTCCTGAGTCATTCTACAAGTTCTAGTAGCCACTCTAACAGCAAAGTCATTTTTATTATTTAATTCATCAAGCAAATCATTTTAAGCTTTAAGTACTTGCTCAGCTTGAGTAGCAACCATAGAAGCATATTTGCTAATGAGTTTAAGTTCACCTTTAACTATAGCCATATTATCGCTTACGCGTCCTATCTCGAAAGCATTATTCTTTAACTCTCTACCAACATAAGCATTAAAACTTTCTTGTCTAGCCATAAAGTCATAAAATTCATCTAAGCATGGGCTATGAAATTTAGTAGAGGGTATTTCAACTTTATCATATCTATAGAGAGAATTTACCTTTACTACCTGTGTCGGGTTATCAAGACAATGTGGTTCTTCGACAGGCGGTATATTAAGACCATGTATTTCTTCAATAGGAGGTAAATTCTTAACATCTTCAGCTTTAATACCTTTTTCTTTCATTGATTTCTTTGCCTCTTGCATATCTTCAGGACTGAGAAATAAAACACCTATCTTCTTCAGAGTGGGTTTAGGAGTAGGCTCAGGAGTTGGCTCAATTGGTTCATTAATTGGCTCAGGAATTGGCTCAGGAGGAGTCCAATTATTTTCATTAGTCAACATATTATTCAATAGTAATTCAGCTTCGTCGACTGTTCTTTCCCTGAAAACACAACCAGCACAACTATCCAAGTAGTCCTTGGAAGCATTGGTTAGTCCATTATAAAAGATATCAAGTATTTCAATTTTCTTGAGAGGATGATCAGGCCAAGCATTTAGTAATCGGAGAAGCCTCCCCCAAGCTTGTGGGAGACTCTCTTCTTCGATTTGCACAAAATTATATATTTTCCGCAAGGCAGCTTGTTTCTTATGGGCAGGGAAATATTTAGCAGAGAAGTAATAAAGCATATCCTGGGGACTACACACACAACCAGGAGCAAGAGAATTATACCAAGTCTTAGAATCACCCTTTAATGAGAACGGAAATATCTTGAGGATATAAAAGTAGCGAGATTTATCATCATGAGTAAACAAGGTAGCTATATCATTCAACTTGGTAAGATGTGCCACAACAGTTTCAAATTCAAGGCCATAAAAAGGATCAGATTCTACCAAAGTAATAATTTCAGGATTAATAGAGAATTCATAATCCTTATCAGTAACACAGATAGGTGAAGTAGCAAGAGCAGGGTCAGGTTTCATTCTAGCATTAAGAGACTGCTGCTTCCATTTAGCTCATAATTTTTTAAGATCGTATCTATCATTGCAAGCAAAGATAGCTCTAGAAGCTTCTTCATTCATAACATAACCCTCAGGAACAACAGGCAATTCATAATCATTCAGAGAATTTTCATCATCACTATCATCAATAATAGCATCTTCAATAATTTCATTCTCTCTAGCCCTAGCAAGTTGTTCATCAAGAATTTCACCTAATGGTAAAGTAGTATCACGCACAGAAGTAGTTTCATCATAAGTATCATGCAAAGTAGAAGTGGCATCATCAATAACATGCGACATATCAGAATTCATAGCAGTAGCAGGTTTAGGTGTCGCAAACTTACTCATAACAGAAGGAGAATCTAGTGCAGAGCTAGATGGCAGTCCCTTATCTCCCCTCATAGTTGAGGGATAGATCTTGGTTTTAGCGTCTTTCAAGTTCTTCATAGTGATCAATAGATATGAATCCCAAGTGACTCAGAGAATAGAGCTATGCTCCCCGGCAACGGCACCAGAAATTAGTCTTGATAACCCAGAAGTGTAGGGGATCGCAACAGCTTTCGAGGGTAAAGTATTCAACCCAAATTTATTGATTCGACACAAGGGGAGCCAAAGAATATTCTTGAGTATTAGCAGTGAGTTTTCAATTCAACCACACCTGGATAACTTATTATCTGAAGCAGAGTATTTAGTAGCAAAGTAATATGATAATAAAGGTAACGGTAACAAAAATAATGTTTTTGGGTTTTGTAGTGATTGTAACAAGACCAACGAAAAAGTAAATAAGCGAAGCACAATATGTGAAAAGCTCGTAGGCAATGGATCGATGAGGGCTAATTATGTCAGGTGCGATTCCTCATATTATAGTTATAACATAGGGCGACACAAAACTAGCTCCAACTTATCAATGTAATGTAGGCATGTATTCCGTAAATAGTCATACGTGCTTATGGAAAAGAACTTGCATGACATCTTTTTTCCTACCCTCCCGTGGCAGCGGGGTCCTAGTGGAAACTAAGGGATATTAAGGCCTCCTTTTAATAGAGAACCGGACCAAAGCATTAACACATAGTGAATACATGAACTCCTCAAACTACGGTCAACACCGAGAAGTATCCCGATTATTGTCACTTCGGGGTTGTCGGATCATAACACATAATAGGTGACTATAGACTTGCAAGATAGGATCAAGAAGACACATATATTCATGAAAACATAATAGGTTCAGATCTGAAATCATGGCATTCGGGCCCTAGTGACAACCACTAAGCATAGCAAAGTCATAGCAACTTCAATCTCAGAACATAGTGGATACTAGGGATCAAACCCTAACAAAACTAACTTGATTACATGGTACATCTCATCCAACCCATCACCGTCCAGCAAGCCTACGATGGAATTACTCATGCACGGCGGTGAGCATCATGAAATTGGTGATGGAGGATGGTTGATGATGACGATGGCAATGAATCCCCCTCTCCGGAGCCCCGAACGGACTCCAGATCGGCCCTCCCGAGAGAGATTAGGGCTTGGCGGCGGCTCTATCTCGTAAAACGCGATGAAACTTTCTCTCTGATTTTTTTCTTTGCGAGACAGAATAAATAGAGTTGGAGTGGAGGTCGGCGGAACCTCTGGGGGCCCACGAGACAAGGGGGCGCCCCCAGGGGGAGGGCGCGCCCCCCACCCTCGTGGACAGGGTGTGGGCCCCCTAGTCTTGATTCTTTCTCTAGTATTTTTTTATATTTTCCAAAAACTGCCTCCGAGGATTTTCAGGACATTCCGAGAACTTTTGTTTTCTACACATGAAACAACATCATAGTAGTTCTGCTGAAAACAGCATCAGTCCGGGTTAGTTTCATTCAAATCATGCAAGTTAGAGTCCAAAACAAGGGCAAAAGTGTTTGGAAAAGTAGATGCGTTGGAGACGTATCAACGAGCCACTGTATTTCACGAAAAAACGTTTCCCCCTGACTGCTGGGACCCACCAGCTACATCTTCGCACGCAAGGAAGTGCGTCCGAAAAAAATGATTCGCCCCCTGACTGCTGGGACCCACCAGCTACATCTTTGCACGCAAGGAAGTGCGTCCAAAAAAACAATTCTCCCCCTGACTGCTGGGACCCACCAGCTACATCTTCACACGCAAGGAAGTGCCTGACAGTCGGGACCCACCTGGTCGAAGCGTATGTAGTGTTCTCATTCTGGTCGCGAACGTGTACGTACATACTCGTGGATGTAGAGGCGCGCACGTGTCGTAGTAGAGGCGCGCACATGTCGTAGTAGAGGCGTGCACATGTCATAGTTGAGGCGCGCAAGTAGCATGTACACGTACATACAGCGGCCAGGGTGCAAGAAAGAAAATACGGCCACGTACGTACATACAGGCGGGGCCTCAAACGCCTACTCGCGCATATATATGTACGGCCATGGCTCGTGTACATGGCTGGGTGGGAACAGAGAAACAACGTCATCGTCGTGTTCATGGGAAGCCAACCGGCTGGGTCAGAACGGAATGCGTCGTCGTGTTCATCAGGAGGGCTTGGACGGAACATGCGATGGAAACGAGGCCTGGCGTACCGCAGAACGGAGGAAACGACCTTGTGTTTGACCGACCACGTTCGAAACGGGATCCTGTTCATCGGGAGGGGTCTGGTGTACCGCAAAACGGAGGAAACAGACCTCCTACGGTCAAAACAGGGGTCCTATTGATCGGGAGGGGTGTGGCGTACCACAAAACAGAGGAAACGGACCTCCTACGGTCGAAATGGGGGTTCTCTTGATTGGGAGGGGTGTGGCGTACCGCAAAACGGACGAAACAGACTTGTGTTGGAGTGCTACGGTCGAAACGGGGGTCCTGTTCATCGGGAGGGGTGTGGCGTACTGCAAAATGGGACTCCACGGGATACTGTTCATCTCCATCATCGACCTCCTCCGGTCTCCACGAGCTACTGTTCATCCACCGTCGACCTCCTCCAGCCTCCACCTGCGACTGTTCATCCATGGGCTCCTGTTCATCCAGCCTCCACAGCACGCTACTCCACCGGCTACTATTCAACCACCCCTCTCCACGGGCTCCTGTTCATCCACCTCTCCACGGGCTACTGTTCATCCACCCCTCCACCATCTACTATTCATCCAGCCCTCCACGGGGTCGTCCTGTTCATCCAGCCCTCCACACCACGGGGTCATGTTCATCCAGAGGCAACGTCATCGCTCACTATTCATCCAACCCCCCCCCCCCCAACGGTCACTGTTCACCCAGAGAGGCAACATCCATCGGCTTCAGTTAGCAGCAGTAGCAAAGGAATCGCTCGATCGGGTTCAGTTAACAGCCATCGATCGATCGCTCGGGTTCAGTAACACGTAGCCTGTAGTGCAATCGCCCGGGTTCAGTTAGAGCCCAACGCTTCGCTCGGGTTCAGTTAGAGCCAACGCCTCGCACACACGCGCATACGTGTACGAGAGAAATGCGCATCGCTCGGCCCCCGACCGCCCACCGTAACCGAGAACTCCCCGAAATTTTCCTCGCCCTCGCTTCTACCACGGTTTTTTCCGTCATGGACGGCCCAAAGAATGTCATGCAGCTGCGTTTCTGGCCCGCCCAGGATGAAAAGCCCATTTTCTATCATGATTTTTTGTCATAGAAGTAGGAGCCCACCACATCTATGATGATACCGTGTTTTGTCACAATTATCGTCATAGAAGTGTCATATGTATGACAGAAAAATTCGTTCGGCCCAAAATGTCACGGATGTGTCTTTTTTTTGTAGTGTTGGTTCATATGGTAAGAAAATCCTAGCAAAAGTACAGAGACGTACGACACAAAATCATAGCAGTGCAGAGACGTACTCCCTCCGTTCCAAAATAGATGACCTAGGCGGGCTAGTTTGGCCTAGTGGGTTGCAGTGATATGACGTGGTACAGAGCCGTCCAGTCTTCGCGTGTGGTAGCGGTATTCTGGGTACAGTAAGTTTTCTTGAAGAAGCGGAATTCAGCAAAGTCATGATGGTTCCTTCATCCGAACAACTTATAGCGGAAAGGTTGGGCCTGCAATACGACCGGGGTAGACAAGGATAATTTTGTGCATGGCAGGTGGACCAGGATGGTCGACGTCCCACATGTCGGTGAATGAAAGTATTCTTTCCTATATAAAGGACGAGTAACGAGTATTCATTGTTTATTTTTGATGAAAGCTATTGTCTCCACTATTACGACGGAGGAGTGTGAAACACGGCAGCCCAGTGAACTTGGCATGTGCACCACTCCCTCCTTCCTCATGTAATTCTACCATACTATTGACTATAAGGTTGGCTATAAGGTTATAACTTTTTCTCACTTTCTCTCTATCTATTTCCTCTCAAATGTTTCTTACCTTTCTTTTTTTAGACACGATTGTTTTTATGCCTTTTTTAGAATTATTTTTTATACCTAGGAACACGTGTAGAGACGGGCTCTTGCAGAGCCCACTCCTTGACTTTGTTAATGCCTCTCTCTCTCCTCCACATAAGCGGGCTTAGGCCTTGTACAATGGGAGATGCTTAGAAAAATAAACAAGGCTTCTCTTAAGCACCGATGCCTATTTCTACAGGATAGACGCTTAGTTAAGCACAAGTAAGCACCGGTGCTTAACAAAAGCCTGGTTTATTTATCTAAGCATCTTCCCGGAGCATCTCCCATTGTACAAGGCCTTATAGCCCAGTTTTTAAGTACTTGCCATGCATGCATGCGGCGGGCAGCTGGCGTCTTGAGGGGCCAGGGCGGTCAGAGTGGGCTCCGTAAGCGGTTCGGACTCCAGCATGGCCCACCTCACATTATCACCATATATTTCTTGGAGTCCGTGCGCGGCGGGCGGGCAATCTCTTCTCCCTCCCTTGTTTCTCTCTTCTCAGCCAAGGCCCGCCGAGCGATTAGATTTCGGCTATCGATGGTTTACTCAATTACAGTCCCACATGTCAGTGAATATGTAAGACAACGCGTGTCCCCTCTGGTGAGCGGCATGCGAGCCGGACTATCGGGGGTGCGATGCGTACGAGTCGTAAGTGTGCTGCCTTTTCCTTTAGAACTTGAGAAGCGTAACATTTTCACGTGATCGATCGATAGAAATCCAGAACAAAATGACGAGGGCGGTGCTTTCCCACTCGTTAGGCGGGCTAGTTTGAGTGATATGACGTGCTACAGTGCCGTCCACTTGCTCCATTTTTATGTAAGAAAGAGTTTATACTCTTACGCGGGAGGAGTGCGAAACACCGCGAATCTGATTTTGATCGAGGGATAACTGTTCCCTGCCAAATAATGGAGGACTATTAGCGATTATAGCATGATAGTTAGGGCATCTCCAGCGTTGGCCCACAAATTTACACTGGCATCTGTCCGAGGACACTGATGGATGCCATCCGATGCTACCCGCATACCTTTCAACAACTATATGAACTAACCAGATGAAATTCGTGCAAACAAAGCAAATTTCAAATTAACCGGATGAAATTCATTACATTTCAAAACTCTTCCTACAAACTGGATGAAATTCATTACATATTTCACACAAACCGTACTAAAACCTACTGTAAACCTAATCTAAACGATCGCCAGCTCCCGACCACCATGTCCGGCCATGAACCCAAGAAAGCCAGCCATTGCCTTTGCCTCCTCCTCATCCGCCTCGATAAACTCCTCCTCCGGAGCACAATGTTCTGAAGATTTCCACCTCCACGTCGCTGTCAAGCGGCTAATCGACCACTGATGTTTACCCCACCAAGCTTGGCATCGATTGATTGTAGTAGCGGTGGACTTCCTAGGACTAGAGCAGTGGCAACCTACCATGTACTACTCTTCCTCGCTGCCGGCTGCGCCCGCGCACGCGCGCCGGCTTCGTGGTCGTGGCGACGGAGGGCGGCCGGGGGGTTCCGGCGATCTCCTTCGTTTGCTCCTGCGACAGTACGTCGAAGAGAGCTTTAGAGCGCGCCCGGAGCGGAGCCGCCGATGTCCCTCATCTGCTCCTGCGACAGTACATCCAAGAGAGCTTCGGAGCGCCAGGAGGCCATGGTTGGAGTGGTGCCGACAAAAGGAAGGGACCGGAGGAGAATAAGTGTGGGTCTTTGTCTATGGCTGGGAGCTGGGGCTCAAGTTAATATAGCGGGTGAATGGAAATGAGCCGCGGCAGACAGATGGACAACTGGCGCCAGAGTAGGTTCGTCGGGCGTGAATGTGGACGCTGCTTCAGTGACTTAACTGCAGATGTGTTGGGTTACTGACATGTCGGCCCAACGGGCATCTGGCCCGCATGTCAGTGACACACCAATTGCACCTGCAGATAAGTCCGGTGAATGTGGCATTAACTTTCTGGAGAGACGGTGACCGTTTCAGGCGGGAAGCACGCGCTAGCAATGGAAGGGGTTTCGGTGTGCAGTGGCACTAAGATCGGTCGCTCACGATAGTACATACTCCGTACCATACTACCATAGTACCCTCTCTAGCTAGGCTATTTTATAGATTGTCATTGTGATGGACGATATACATGAGCAAGGTGCTCCGAGTATGACCGTTGGTGTTGAGCTAGGTGAATACATGCTCTGTGTTCACGTAGGCCTCCATAAAACATCCGAACAGTAATGTTAGGCACCGTCGGGGCGCGCAGGTGATGGTCTCACCATTTTGCGTTGCGCCATGAGCAGGACTTTGATTTAGAGGGCGACCTGCATGCATTAGCATGCTTTGATAGCGTGAGCATGAGTGTTTGATGCGAAGTATTTCATTTTTATTTGGCTGGCGAGGGTGCGTTGCAGCGACGAGTCCGTGGTTTGATTCCCCACATACGCATAATTTTGGTTTTTACAATACTTCTTTCTCCATTGACAGGTAGGCCCGCGTAGATAGATAAAGAACACGATCTGATGAGGCGCACGCGGACTGTTTAACTGGTCAACCAGATAAATACGGAGCTATACGCTGAGCCACTGACCGTATAATCACCATATCTCGTATACAAGACAAGTTCGATGACCGCCAATGCATTTTACTCAGTAATAAATGACCAGGATTGAAGGGGAATCCAAATTTCCTTCATCTTCTATCCTTGAGCTCTTGACAAACCAATGCACTATACGGTTGTCCGGCCACTCCACCCCAGAGCTCTCACCAAGCGTCATTCATGCCACCGCTCCGCACACTAACCAGTAAGGCAGCGATGGCATCCCGCCGCGCCGAGTTCTTCGCCACCCACGACCGCACACAAAATACTAGGTAAGCGATGGCATCCTGCCGTGCCGAGTTCATCGCCACTCGCGACCTCACAACTATGTGGGAGGTATTTGAAGATGCCAAGGCCAAATTGGCGGTACAGCAAGAGGCGGCGAAAGCCGCACAGAGGGAGCGGAAAAGTCAGAAAGCACTCAAGAAAAGAGAGGCCCGCCGCCGCAAGAAAGAAAAGGACGCACGCGCTGCTGCGGAGAGGTCGGCGGAGATCCAAGCACGGTGGGGTGTCACCGACAAAGCCGGGAAGGAGAACGACGGTGTCTGGCCAGCATGTGAGAAGTAGTAGTACTAGTAGTTAGTGTGTGTGTGTCTGTGTCTGAGTATGAGCATGTACGAGCACTACTAGTTACTACTGTAGTTTTTAGAGCAAATTACCAGTACATTAGCCTAGACTAAATGGAAAAAATTCCTATCCTGTGCATCAAATGGCAGCTCTTTCTCTATAGGAATTGAGATGCATGTCATCTCGCTTTCTATAATTTTCATATTCCTATCAAATTCCTATCCTATGAATGAAAGGAGGCCTCTGTTGGAGTAACTACTATAGCTAGCAGTACTGCTGGTACAGTAGTTTTCTTCAAGAAGCGGAATTCAACGAAGTCATGATGGCTCCTTCATCCGAGCAACTTCAAAGTGGGAAGTGGGCCTGTGATTTGACGGCTCATTAGTCATTGATACTGTGGCGCGACGACCGGGGTGACTCTCCCTTGGAGTTCTGCGTGCATGGCAAGTGGACCAAGATGGTCGACGTCCCACATGTTGGCGAACAGAAGTATTCTTCCCGATATCGAGGAGCAAGGAAACCGCGTGGTATAGTATCACTGCTGATTGGTTCTCAAAAAAAAAATAGTATCACTTCTGATTTATAATTATTTTTTATTTCCGATGAATGCTAGTGTTTGAACTCTTACGACGAAGAGTGCCAAACATGACACGTGCTGGATGTCCCACACGCCAGCGAAAGGAGTGGGACATGAACAGCATGGTAGAGCCCAGCGTAAAAAAAATAGCATGGTAGAGCGTCTCCACTTCTTCCACTTCTGGGTCGGAGACCACACGTAGTGGTACTTAGTGGTATGAACGATACAAAGTGCGACCTGGAGAGAAAGACATGTCTAGTTGGAAGGTCTCGGGGCATACACGTAAACAAATATAAAAGTTAATATGTGCCTTGAACTAATATAGTAGTAGTAGAGTACTTAGGCACGTACTCCATAACATCACCGTGCATTGCACGTACAACATTTAATGGTAGTACATAGTAAGAGACAAATTCCGCCCAAGATTTCCCTTCTCGACCTACTTTTGGGTGTTTGGTAGAGTGTCTGGAGGGTGCATGAGTCCACACTAGTTTAGCACAAATGCACTAGAAGCATGCATGAAGAGGGAACAACTATGGTGAGACGAGAACGCAACCAAACACACCCTATATGCCACACATGTTCATACCATTTGCGCCTTTCTACTTCACTTGCTGCGCTACATTACTTAGGTTCGTACGTCCAGTCCTGGGTACATGTCCGTCTCGTAGTTCCAGTCCCCGCATGTTCTTCAGATAGATGGAATGATCCTTGCATAACACGTGCACCTTGATGCTAGATGTCTCGCGTGTTGGCAAAAGGATGAACAAAGCTCACGTAAAAAAATATAGTGGAAGAACATAGATTCCCGACGTTCGAGAAGGAGCAAGGAACCTTGTGGTGGAGCATTTGCACTCATAATATTTAATATTATTCAGCAATATAAAATCAACAAACCATCTCCACAGTGGACTGGAAGAGTATAAAACACGGCAACCCAGTGTAGTTACATCATACTAGTACATGGCTAACCCACGCTATCACCATATTTCTTGGCTTTCGTGTGACACCTATCTCTAGTAATCTAGCAGCCTGTATCGCTTCTCCCTCCTCGTCTTTATCTGCGACGGGCTGGCGTTTTTGCCGTCTATTGAGGTCGGTTAAATCATCACATGTTAGCGACATGCCAAGAGCATTCTAAAAAAATTCCTTTCATGTTCCGTTTTCAAAAAGAAAAAAAATCCTTTCACGTACGAATTTGATTGTATGCTTTGAGCAACTTGCATGTCCTATACTGCTCTTGTTTGATACTTTAACTTAGCTAGAGGTAAGACTAACTCATGACTAACCCTGAACTAACTGTAGCCAAAGAGGTGTTTGGGTGACAGGGTTAGATTGACAATAAATGCACTTGATGGAGAGAGAAAAGTGATTTTTCAGTGGTCCGAGTGAGAACTATCTCCAGTTAGCACCTCCTGGGTGGGATAGTTTTTTTGGTGGGTTCGGTGCAACTTGCTCCAATTTAAACCCTCATGCTTGGATACTTTAGGGCTATTTGAGCGCCAACTAGCTCAAAGTAACACTAACCCATGGATCCAAACATGGCCTATGGCCAGTCTCGACGCGAAGCAGTCGCGTGCACCGGGAAGCGATGCTCTCTCGTCTGTCACGCCACTTCAAAGCTGGCGCCACTGAGAGGTCACCTCCGCTCTGGCCGGGCATGAATGTGGCACTGATGCTCCAGAGCGATGCTGACCGTTTAACACGGGAAGCGCGCGCTGGCAAGGGAGTATAGGTTTTGAACAATTTCAGGTGTAGTACTGGTAGTTTGCAAAACTACTCAATTATTGCACTCAGTTTCCTAAGAAATTATGGTAAAAAACGTTACTCCACAGCCCGCTTCCCTTCTCCTTCCTCTTCCACCGCCCACGCACGTCCGCGGGAAGCAACCAGTCAACCCTTATATAGGAGTGCTAGCACAAAAAGATGCATGCATGACCACTAAAATTTCCATATTAAAGCGTCGCTCTGGCAGGAGTATGGCGTATGTTGTTACCTTCGGCCGGGCCATGGCTACCGGGCGACGGCGACCAAAGAAGAGGCGGCAGGAAGGGAATTAATGCAGCTACTGTTTGGGTTCGCCTTCCGGCTTAAATAAATGCGCAGCATCACGTGTACGCGCGGGTGCACAAATTGTAACATATGTGTCTGCTTAAGTGGGCGTCACGTAACTGGCATGTGTGAGAGAGAGATTCTGAGGGACAGAGTGCGTGTGTGCGACTCTACTCTTCGGACATGTACTCAACCTTTTGCATCGGGATATAAGTATAATGGTATTTACTTTAGCTATTGATTTACGTGGCCATGTTAATGTGGTTGTGTCAAAAAAATGTCACTTCCTACTCGTGATCTGTGTTATATAATCACAAGCAAGATTCTTGTGCATTGCACGGAACATCAATATGCATTTTTTCACAAAACACCTGTCGTGATTGACCCATGCAGGAGTAATCGCATGTGTAAAAACTAATGATATCTCGAGAATGTCATCGAAAAAATGAAACATGCGAGATTAGGCAAGGAGTGGAGCATGGTGGTGACTGGTGGTCGGAATGGGCAGAGGCATGGCGATGGACGGCGCTGGCAGGCGGCAGCGGCCACCATGCTAGATTGTTCTAGAGACTTCCTTTTTTAATTGCTGAGCAATGAGGTTGTGGGAGATAAGGATGTGGAGAGAGGTGCGGGTATCTTTTGTAAAATTATCATAGTTTGCTTTCTATCCGTCAGATATAGATCATATGGTCTGTATTACAAGATAGCAGGCACACCATCATCACCAACTTGTTTTTTATAAGGGCACAGATGATAAGTTTGCTAACTACTAAAGTAAAGTGGAATTTTTCCATGTTATGCAAGTAAATTAAGGTGATTGTTTATCATATGGGTAAGGTAGGATGAAGGGTGGTAGGAATAAATGCTCCGCCTAGAGCATGTGTGTGTGAGATGGAGTCTTAGTGTGTGTGTGTGGGGTGTCTGTGTGTGTGTGTGTGAGGGAGAGAGAGAGATGGATTCTTAGTGTGTGTGTGTGAGAGAGAGAGAGATGGAGTCTTAGTGTGTGGGGGGGTGCATGCGTGCGTGCGTGTGTGTGTTTGTGTGTGTGTGTGTGAGAAAGAGAGAGATGGAGTCTTAGTGTGTCCGTGGGGGGGTGCGTGCGTGTGTGTGTGTTTGTGTGTGTGTGTGTGTGTTTGTGTGTGTGTGTGCGTGTGTCACGGGGTCCTTTGTGGCGGATGTAATTTAAGTGTGCATGGCTTCATCATAGAGAGGTGATGTGTATGACACAGGCCACCAACGATGGGGTGCGAGAGAGAAAATTCCCGTAGAGAGGGAAGAGAAGGTGTGTGCGCGTGAGAGGAGTCGACATCGAGAGAACGTGTTTGTTCGAGAGACACCGACTAAGACTACTATATATCGATGGTGCATGTAGGCGGGAATTAAACAAAGGGATGGTCTTATTGTTTTCGGGGATATAGGGGAAGAGTGAGAGGCGCGGGGGGGGGGGGGAGGGGTAGCTAGAAGGAGATTGTTAAGTGTGAGTGTGTGTTATACCCATCCAGCCGGAAGTTATGTGCACACAAGAGGAGAACGATAAGATCTGGCGTTAGGATTGAGGGTAATTAACTACGTATGGACACATAGATACCTTGAACATGCATGTGTGAGAGGTATACATGTATACGTGGGATGTGTGTGTGCATGCGCGCATGATCAAGATAAAAGAAAGAAGACATAAGTCATAAGATCAACGACATGGGAGAGACGGATCGGTATGACAATATGCATGCATGTGAGAATGCAGGGAAGAATGCCCGAAAATTGAGCATGTGTTTTTGTCTTTAAGATATAGTTGCGTGGGCTGGAGCATGCATCTATGCCGAGCAGAGGGAGTGAGGCACAACGATTGTGCAAAAGAGATCAACCTATAAATGCATATGTATGGAGAGACATATATAGTGTGGGTGATAGGAAGCAAGACTCTGTGTGAGAAAGAAATGTTGACGGAGAAACTACAGATAGATACAGAGATGGAGATGATAGCTAGAGGGACATCCGCTAGTTTGGGTGTTGGAGATGACCGTCGGGTGGTTCAGAGGGTGAAGTTATATATGTGTGTGAGAGGGCACTTGACTGCATGTAGAGAGAAACATGTGTAGTGTGCGTGATAGGATCAAGAGTGAGGGCGAGAAAGAAGGTTGATGGAGAAACAGATAAATAGAAAGATAAAGATGCTAGCTAGTGTGCGTTAGAGATAGGAGTCGAATGGATCGGAAGGCTGAGTTATGTGTGTGGGTGTGAGAGATATAGAGAAAGGGTGCACGTGAGTCACATACAAACAGATATCAGAGAGAAATGAGATCCTGAGAGACGGAGTTTTGTATCTGCGAGAGAGAAAGATATTTCACAACGAGAGTGATAGCTAGAGAGACATATGATGGAACGCAAGATATCTCTAGGGAGAGAGAGTGTGTGTAAACGACATACAAGAGAACAATGGAGAAATATGAGATCCTGGGAGACAGAGTTTGTGTTTGTCTGTGAGAAAGAGATATTTAAGAGGAAGAGTCATAGGTTCTCATATCTAAGGAGTGAAAGACATCTCTGTATGAGGGGTGTGCGAGTGGCACACATGGGAATAGTAGAGATAAATGAGACCCCGGGAGACAAAGTTTTGTGTTTGTGTGAGAGAAAGAGATTCCACATGGAGAATCATAGTTAGAGACACATAGCAGGGAGCGAGATATACTTCGATAGGGATAGAGTGATGAAGGTCAAGGGAGAGAGTACCGTTAGTGTGTTACGAAGATAAAAGATCATTGTCGACATACAGATATCACGAGAGATACCTGAGAGACGATGAACGCGTATAGGTCCAGAGAGATAGTCCTATATAAGCATGAGTGATAGCTATATGAGACGAATATCTGGATTAAAGGGGATTCAAATATTTAAATTGGAGATCACGACATCGATAATATCATAACGCAAATTGGTGTATCAAACATGCATATTCATTTGAATTTGGGCACACGTGTAATGTTATATAGTTTATCAATATTGGTGATCCATGGATTCTTTAATTACAAACAATGCATGGTTTATATGCAATTAATGTCTAAACGGGATTACACTATATGTTGCGTGTGTGAAACACATTATACATGTTTTAGAAGTAAAAAAACCCCGCTTGAAACACACATTAATTGGAGACAGTTAGCGAGGAATGCATACATTGGATTTCAACATAAAGTGGTTTCAAATATTTGAAAATCCAAATTGATGGATACAACCTTATGAATCTGAGATCATGCCATTTGTAAACCATATTTATGTATAAATGGTGTTGTGCTTTTGAAAGTATATATAAAAAATGATGTATATAGAATTTAATTCCAATTGAAAATGGATCCCGCCCGAAAAAATAGAATACAAACGGGATTCGAATTGAGTTGGCATGGTAAACATGCACCCTGCAAAATTTGAACAAAGTGGGGAAATTCGCAGTAACCGCCCGAAACCAAAATTTGCGAGATGGAAATTACTACTGCCTATCCCTGCCATGCAAAACCTATCTGTTGGATTTCTATAGGTTTCGATAGGGGTAAGTTTGCAATTTTACCCAAACGTGACGTAACCACCTCTCACCCGGATTCATACATGGTGGGCACCAAAACATAATGTGTCCTCGGCCAAAATTGACTCCCTCCCCGATTCATATTCATACACGGTGGGCGCCAAAAACAAACTCTCGTCGGAAAATATTCGGTGTATGCGAGATTACCGTCCTATCCCCAACCGACTAATATTGCTGTGATGTAGTAGAAATTTGAGATGGGGGCTAAGTTTGTAAATTTCCTCGCATTTGAGACAAGCGCGCCCTGAATACATGGTTCCCCCCTTCCTCTCTACCTCCCTTTCCACCATTCGTACTCCATGGGCGCCAAAACACCCTCTCCACCCCACCCTCCTCCGTCCACCGCCGTCCGCCACACCATCCACCGCCGTCCTCCTCCACCATGCCGGAGCTGATACCCTGATGCCGCCGTCCATTACAAGAGATCGACCTCTCTCATCCATGGCTTTGGACCGGGATCCTTGCATCCCGTCCTCTCGCTTCATCCCCGCCGTCGTCCACCTTGCCGGCGCCGCTCCTACGACTGTCTCATCCACCGCGCCCCGCCGCCTCCGTCTACCCTCCTAGATCTGCTTCCATGCCGCCGACAGCCATCGCTACCGCAGCACTGTCAAATTCTCAGCAGATGCGTACACAGCGCCGCACCAGAGGCGGTACTCTTTTGTATCTGCTCAACTTATTTATCGCAGCAAGATAGATCGCCACTGCTTTACTGTGATTTCTTGTCTTGGTTGCGAAGTTGCCTTTGTCTGGTTTGCACCTTCAGATCCGCCATGGCATGCTCAACACTATACTCCCAATGCTTATGGTTTTCCCCTTTTATATTGCACACTAGTTAAATCACAATAGACTAAATTTCAAAATTGGGTCAGTCGATTTTTCAGAAATCGCCGGAGTTCGCCGGTGAGAACGAAGGGGCTCGGGTGGTTGTGGGGCCTCGCCGAATGAATAAAACTTGACGCAGGTGGGGGTTGGAGTGGGGGTGGGGGTGATGGAGGAACACAGGCGATGGGGGCCGGTGGTCCGGCCGGCGGCCCGTGCAGTGTTATGTATGGGAAGAATCAGAGACGAGGAAGAAGAAGGGTTAGGAGACGTAGGATCTTCATCCAACCGCCTGAAATGGTCGAGAGATAGCTAGGAGTTGCATTCTTAATGCGCTCTGGTTCATCATGTGTGGACACTGCGCAACCAACATTTTATTATCCTAAATCTGCTTGCTCTTCTTTACCATGTTCCTCTTCCGTTCTTCTTTAATATGTACTCTCTCCGTACCTAAATACAAGTCTTTGTATAGATTCCACCATGGACTTCATATGGAGAAAAATGAGTGAATCTACACTCTAAAATTTATCTGGATACATCTGTATGTGATCCATAGTGGAAATCTCTACCAAGACTTATATTTTGGAACGGAGGGAGTATGATAGTAGTATAGTATGTTCCTTGTACTGAAGATGAGCAGGGACATTTGCAGTGTAGAGGTCTATACGGTTGGTTGTGATGGACACTTTGAGCCTCTTTGATTCATAGGATTTTGTAAACATAGGAATAGGATTTGTAGTGGCCTGCCCACTTGAATCCTATAAGAATAGCAAGAAAATGCGGGGAGTTGTGTCACCTTTGAGAGTTACACTGATATCAACAGTACCGCACCTTCACTTGAAGAGTGTTGGTATCCGAAGCCTTTCTAGCCGTACCGACAATACTAGCACATATATTCCAGCAAGTTCCACTTTGCTGATTTTACTCTGATGCTTAAGGTTTTCCCGTTATATCTACACTATGATCTGTGTAGCTGCTTTGTGTCACACTAGCAGCAGTCCACTCTTGAAGATAAACATTGCAATGACTTACAAAATTGGCACCAAGGCATTGAGTGCCATTCTGGATGCAATGAAACTCATACGCTCCCCACCTGTTGACTCTTGTTCAGAATATGATCCTAATGACTCTTGTTCAAAATTGCCACATATAGAGAGATAGCATAGAATTGCATTTCTTTGGGCGATGTGATTCATCATGAGTAGGCAAACAACATTGTATGCAATGAAGCGGAACCTCAAGAATATGCTTCCTCTTCTGTTCTTTAACATGTTCCTCTTTGTTTATTCTGTATTTAGTACCTACAATATGTTCCTTGTTAGGAAGGGGCGCAGGGACATCTGCAGTCAACAGCTGATAGAGCTGGCATGTACGTGATCGATAGGCTTTCAATTACTAGTGGCAATACAACACCATATTTTCAAGCCAATTCCACTTTCCTGATTTATATATCGTGGTTATGGTGTACCCTTGTTATGTACACTATGATCTGCCTAGTTGTTGTGTGCTCTTGTTATCATGGTTTGGCAATAAAATCTCTATATAGTATATTATGAACCTATCATCTGCCAACTATCCTTACTTCTAGATCCTATTTTTTTGTGTACTTGTGCCAGGCTATATAAATGCATGCACCATATTACAGTACACATGAGCTCTCTCATCAGAATCCAGTGATAGCACACATGTATTTACAGGGGCGGCCCTATATTAGAATATCATCAGCATTACAAAGATAATCTCACAACTATTTATGTTTTCATGGTTCTCGGGTATTATACGCAATTACAGTGAATATCAGAATCCACGCATCAGAAGAATATTGTGGAACTCTGCAATGACTTACAAAATCCGCACCAAGGCATTGAGTGCCATTCTGGATGCAATGAAACTCATACGCTCCCCACCTGTTGTTTCTTGTTCAAAATATCATCCTAATGACTATTCTAACCTCGAGGAGTCAAAGGCAAATGGCATGTCCTATTCACCCATCAAGGTGCCTGTTCTAGTTTGGCAAGGTTTTATTGATTGTGCGTATCTTGCATATGTTGTCTTGCATTTCTTCTACTTTGTTGCACCACCATCTGCTTAGTTTACTCATCATATAACTCGAGATGTCATGCCCATCCATTATCAATACATATTCCATCTGTCATCATACCATGTTTTTTCACTCAAATGTTGTTCTTGTGCATCAGAGATCAAAAAGGAAGAGGGTGATTGCCGAACCTGAAGGAGCACCAACAAAGTCCTTGAAAAACATGGTGGTGCTGGAGAAATCAGACATCATCCCACTTATATTGGCTGTACAACCAGTGACACAAAACATAGGACCGACTCCAGCAGACTGTACCCATACTTCACTGGTCACATCACTAGACCCACCACACAGGACCTGCACTCCAGCAAAAGGTATACCGATTTCATTTGCCATAGCACCAGCCGTACCACGGAAAAATCCCACTCCACCAAAAAGTATAGCAAGTCCACCGGCCGAAGACCTATCCCAACTGCAGAGACGGCCAATTGCTACAGATTGGAACTCCATTCCATTTATTCCCAGTTTAAAAGACAATGCTTTCAATGTTGTTAGGGACTACGTGCATATATTCCCATCATGGGAAGATTATAGTGAAGACAAACACCATTTTCACATCTTTCTGTCCAACTTACATGTAAGTGCTATTATTCATCGTTATTATTTTCCAGTTTTCTGTTGATTGAACACATCAATGATTTACATTACATTATTGTAACTAGGCGAGGGTCAATCTGGATAGTCATGACGAGCAAAGCTTGCTTGTGCTTTTCAAGGAAGCATTGCAGCAGTATCGGTGTTACCTGAGGAAATCACACTTTGATGGCAAGTCTAGAAACGAATTTCCTATGAAGTCTCCTATGCGAAATTTAGAAGACATTGAATGGAAAAGCTTTGTTATGCACTGGTCTTGTTCACATGATGAGGTAGTGTCTATGAAATCACATGAAAATTTGAACTTCTACTTTTCTGCATGTGCCTTACGGATCTTTTTTTGCAGGAAACCTGCTCGAAGAAGAATTCCGCAAATATGTTGCCCGCTGCTTTGCTCTTGTTAGTACCCATTGTCCTGTATCACTGTACTTGCATACATACCTAGTTCATTATGTGACAGCAGTATGCATGATAGCTTGCTTATCAATTGTTCGCTCCAAATTATCAGATCTGTATAAATGGTTACATTAGTGTAGAATATATCCAATGCCAATGAATTTTTTTAGCTCTGCATTGTTCTTGTAAGTACATGTTGTCCTTTATCAGTGTACTTATATTGATAGGTAGTTGTTCATGTACCATCATTCTGCAGCTTATTTTCCTTTGCCCTCCATTTTCTACACATCAAATCTATATTTACTCTTACCATAAGGTTAGTACTGAAGAAGTTTAGCTGTGCATTGCTCTTCACTGTGCCTTTTGCCTGTATCGATGCACATATATTTATAGCTACTTGGTTATGTAGCATCACTCTTCATCTTATCTTAAATATTCTCCATTTTTTCGTATATTATCACATCTATATTTACTCTTAACAAAATTTAGAATAAAGGCAATGCTTATGAAGAAGATTCTATGGTAAACTTCTTGAATTGCCCCCCCCCCCCACCAGCATGGACAAGGGCTTTATAGAGCATGTCTTCACCAGTAATGTAAGTTTGTCCTTCTCAAGCCTTCAAACTTTGTTGTGTATATTTGGTTAGGCATGACTACAACAGCTGTTTATTTTTGGTGTTTGCATCAAATTGCATGTTTAAAGTTTATTATGTAGTTCATAAACAAAAGTTTGTCCTTCTCAATTTAAGTTTTCAGTTGTAAAACCAAGTTCCTTCTTCATACCATGTAAATTAAAATATACAGAGCAAGTGATCTTCTTTTGCACTACATTATGCTTCTGTTCTTCATCTGTAATCCAGTGGTGTGGTGAACCTACCCACTACAACACAATGTCATATTCTGCAATGTCTTAACTATGAACAATGTAATATCATTCTACTATTATTTAAACCTTCTCTTTATTTTCCAATCTAAAATGGGATAAATTGACAGCACACTAACCATTGATGCTTATGAGTTCTTGATCTGTAATCCAGTGGTGTCGGGAAGCTGCCAACTCCTTCACAATGTCATTTCCTGCCATGTCTTGACCTGAACAATACCATATTGTGTTAATGCAGTTTTAAACTGTGTCACTTTGTTCGTCAGTAAGAAACGTGATGAATTGTCAGCACTTATACTTTTATGTGCAAAACCTGTCATCTGTCTGCTTTTTTATCTTTCAGAGTGAGGAAGATAAAAGTGTTGAACAAGCGCAGTCTCATCATCTTGTTCAGCTGCTTGCGCTGCAGCTCCCCAGTGGGGCTAACCTTTCTTGAACTCTATTGAAGTGCTGTCGGTTTTGTATATTATTTTTTCGGCGTGTTTATTTGCACTGGTGGCGGTCTTTGATGCCCAATTTATGTAATCTGCTGTCTGCTTGTGCTTTATCATCATAGTGGCAAACTATGATGCCCAGTGGATGTAATATGCCATAATTTCTTTATTGTATAGTCTAGGTTTTTTCTTATTCACGATGCTGCATTTATTTTACTGTATATATATCCTGTCTTTGCAGTAAACCGGCCAAACCGTAAAATTACGGTACATAATCGGTCCGTCATGCAATCATGATGTATGATCCGTATCATGGGCCCCGTCATCATCGTCCGTTAAAAGGCCAAAAGTAAACTAGCCCACTAGTAGATTCGGGCCTTCAATAGGCCGAGTAACCCCCGACCCTCTTTTCGCAAGAAAACTCAATGGGCTTTTAGGAGGCTGAGAAGTAGGTTGGGCCTGAAACGTGTCGAACAACTCACGGGCCGGCAGCAGCCCGAAATGGACCCCGGCCCATGATTGTGAGAATAAAATCATGGGCTTTTAACAGGCCAAAATTGTCTCGGTCCTTGTTTGGCCCAATCAGATTTTAGTTGTGAGCAGGCCGGATGCAAACCGGGCCATAGTTAGGCCCAACTATATGACGGGCATTTAACAGGACGAAATTAATATAGGGCCGAAATGTTAAACGGACCCTTAACATGACGAAACTAATATCAGAACGAATTACTAAATGGGCCTTTAGCAAGTGGGACCAAACGCATAGCGTCCAGTTGACGGGCCGAATCTGATATGGGCCATAATTTAGCCCAAAGCCTCTTAAAGGGTCGGACCTGATCTGGGCCGTAATTTGGCCCAGAACGTGGTAGGCTTTTAACGGGCCGGATCTCATATGGGCCATTATTAGGCTCGGAACATGGCAGGCCATTAATGGACCGGATCAAATATGGGCCGGCATTTGGCCCAAAACATGGCAGCCAGTTAATGGGCCGGCCTACTAGGGTCCTCAAAATCTTGTGGGCCTACAGCTGGGCCAACCCATTAATGTCGGCAAAATCTCGTGGGCCTTTAGCTGGGCCGACCCATTATGATCCGCAAGAATCTTCTGGGCCTTTACCTGGGCCGGCCCATTATGGCACACAAAAATCTTGTGGGCCTTTACCTGGGCCGGCCCATTATGGCCCGCAAAATCTTGTGGGCCTTTAGCTGGGCCAGCCCATTATGGTCCGCAAAATCTCGTGGGCCTTTAGCTGGACTGGCCCATTATGGTCCGCAAAATCTTGTGGGCCTTTAGTTCGGTCGGCCCATTTAAACTTGATGGGCCGGTCCACGTGTCAACATATCATAGGCGCGTCTCGCCCATTGGATGAGTGACACCTGTGCCAACGCGGACCTGACACGTGTCTCCTCCAGCCAATGATGATTTTACACATGGAAAATCCCCATTGGTCGGGATTGTTAATGGGTTATCGGATCCAAAACCCGACCCGATAGCTTAACGGTGTTCCATTACAGTGGATGCCACGTGTCGGTCACCCTTGACAAAAGCACTTCTGTGACGCGCGATTTATCGTCATGGAAGTGGACACTTCCGTGATGATAATTTTGGTAATGTCATGGAACACTTCTACGATGACACAGGTATGACTATCTTGATTCTATCATAAAATCGTCATGGATGTACATGCATGACAAAAAATGCGACCTACTATGACAAACAAGTATCATCACGGAAGTGTGTATTTTTGTATTGTTGGTGCCTCTTCGATGATGCGTGAGTAGTTCATTGTAGACCTACGGGTCCGTAATTAGTAGCTAGATGGCGTCATCTCTCTCTTTAGATTCTCAATACAATGGTCACCTGGAGATCTATTTGATCTAATTCTTTTTGCGTTGTGTTTGTTGGGATTTGATGAACTTTGAGTTTATGATCAGATCTATGTTTTTAGCCATGAAAGTTATTTGAGTCTTTTGATCTCTTATATGCATGATTACTTATACCCTCATATTTCTTCTTCGAATCTTTTGTTTAGTTAGGCCGACTAGATCGATTTTCTTGCCATGGGAATAGGTGCTTTGTGATGGGTTCGATCTTACGGTGCTTGATCCTAGTGACCGAAGGGGAAACGACACGTATGTATCGTTGCCATTAAGGATAACAAGATGGTGTCTAATTCCTACATGAATAGATAATGTATACATCATGTCATCATTCTTATTGCATTACTCTATTTTTTCATGAACTTAATACACTAGATGCATGCTAGATAGCGGTCGATGTGTGGAGTAATAGTAGTAGATGCACGCAGGAGTCGGTCTACTAATTTTGGATGTGATGCCTATATAATGATCATTGCCTGGATATCTCGTAGTTATTTGAAGTTCTATCAACTGCCCAACAGTAATTTGTTTACCCACCGCATGCTATTTTTCTTGAGAGAAGCCACTAGTGAAATCTATGGCCCCTGGGTCTCTTCTTTATCATATTTGCCTTCGAGATCCTTTTTTATTTGCTTTTATTTTCAGATCTATATTATCAAAAACCCAAAAATACCTCGCTGAATTTTATTTGCTTTTACTTGCATCTATCAATCTACTACAATTTTATCTCATCAACTTGACAATTTATGGCACCGTTACCCGAAAGGGTTTGACAACCCCTTTAACACTCGGGTTGCAAGTATTTGTTATTTGTGTGCAGGTACCGTTTACATAGTGTTGTGTGGTTCTCCTACTGGTTCGATAACCTTGGTCTCATCACTGAGGGAAATACCTACCATTGTTGTGCTGCATCATCCCTTCCTGTTTGGGGAAATACTGACATAGTTCAAGCCGACATCAATAGTTTGATAGTAGCGGCAACAGTAGCAATAATTATGGTTACACTAACAGTAGCAGTTTTGTAGTGATTGTAATAGTAGTAACTTACAAAGATCAATGTGAGCAAAGCATAGACATTGGATCAACGATGGATATTTGTGTTGGATGACATTCATCATATAAAAGTCACGACCTAGAGTGATGTAGGAATGCATTCCGTGTATATTCATATGTGCTTATAATAAGAACTTGCGTGACATATTTTGTCCTACCCTCCCTTGGCAGCGGGGTCCATAAGGAAATCGAGGGGATATTAAGGCCTCTTTTTAATAGAGAACCGGAAAAAGCATTAACACATGGTGAATACATGAACTCCTCGAATTACAGTCATCCCCGAAGAGTATCCCAACTATTGTTACTTTGGGGTCTACGGATCAGAACAATAACAAGTGCATAAAACTTGCATATAGATCAAGAACTCAAATATATTCATGAAAACATAGAGGGTTCAGATCTGAAATCATGACACTCGGGCCCTAGAGAAAGGCATTAAGCATAGCAATGTCATAACAACATCAATCTCAAAACATAGTGGATACTAGCGATCAAGCACTAACAAATTGACTCAATTACATGATAAATCTCATCCAACTCCATCACCATCCGGCTATCCTACGAAGGAATTACTCAGTCCCAGCGGTGAGCATCATAAAATTGTTGAGGGATAAGGGTTATGATGATGATGCCGACGAACCCCCTCTCTAGAGCCCGAACGGACTCCAGAACAAACCTCTCAACGAAGAACAGGAGGTGGCGGCTGCTCCATATCATTAAACGCGATGAAACTTCTCCTATTTTTTTCTCGGGAAAATGGAGTTTGTAGGCCTGGAATTGGGTTAGACGGCTGCCTGTGGGACCCTAAGGCATCAGGATGTGCCCTGTTGCCTTGTGAGCAACGGGTGGCCCCCTCCGGTAGATTTTCCTTCCAATATTTTTTATATATTCAATAAAAAATCTCTGCAAAGTTTTATCCAATTCCTAGAACTTTTATTTCTGCACAAAAAACAACACCATGGTAGTTCTGCTGAAAACAACGTAATTTCGGTTTAGTTTCATTCAACTCATTCAAATTAGAGTCCAAAATTAGAGCAAAAGTGTTTGTAAAAGTAGATATGATGGAGACATATCAACACGGTCTCCCTAGGAGGTGACTCCGGCGGAACCAGGTCCGCCGCCGTCGGCCCCCTTTCTCCAGCGCCTCCCCTCGCCGCTGCCGGCTAACGTTGTCGGGCGAAGCCCGCCGGCGGCTGGCAGCAGAGGGCGCAGCCCCCCGCCCCTGATCTGTCCGCCTCTCGCTCTCCTTGGCGACAGCTCGATCTGTGTTCCCGCCCCCGATCTGCGGAGCCCGTGCGCCGACAGGCTGACCCCTTCCTCTCAGGCCCGTGGGGAGCGCCGGGTGGCCGGATTTGCTTGGCCTTCGCTGGTTCTGGTGGTTGCATGGTGGCGGCTCTATCTACGCCTTATCCGCTGAGCTCGCGCGTCGCCCGGCCAACTTCCTTCCTCCCCGACATCATGGGGGTGTCGGCTGGACAGATTCACTCGGCCTTCTTCGGCTCCTGGTGGTTGCGCCTTCGTGCCCGATCTGGCAGGTTCAGGATGGCCTCATCGTCGACCTGTTCTTCATGCTCTCTTATTGTGCCCTCACACTAGCTGTGGCGCACCTCGGCCTCGTCTTCTGTGTGCGGTGGCCCGGTGTGTTGCTGTTTCTTTGGCCCTCTGTTGCTTGCTTCGCGGCTCTTCGCTTCTTAGGGTGATGGTCTATGGTGGTGGGTGGCCGACTTGATCCGACTACGAGGTGGAGGAGGCACTGCCGGGTGAAAGCTTCATCGACAGTGAGGGCTGCAGCCGCCATTTTCCCTTCTTGAAGGCGTCGATTTTGGCACTGTTTCCCTCCCGCATGCTCTCAAATCCCGAGAGAAATCTTGGACCCGGGGTTCCCTGAGTTGGATGGTGGCGACGTCTCTATGTCGTTTACTCCTTGGGGGCATCTTCTTGGTTTTTTGGTTCTTCGGGTGAACTCGGCTCTTGCTGCTGCACTCCACCTTAGCTTCGGTCCTTGCTGGCCTTTGTTCTACGTGACTCGAGTGGAGCTCACTTGGACACTCTGGGGTGGCCTCGACGACACGCTGCCCTTCGACCTCGGTGGCAGTACACCGGTGTTGCACCCTTCGGTCTCGGTGGCGCGTTGCCTTCTCGGCTTCGCCGGCGGCACACCGGTGCCCCTGCTCGAACTCGTCTATCTGGCGCTCCTCGTTCACGCCAGTGATACTTCTCAGTATGCTTCTACTTTGGTGTCTCCTTTCCGTCAGGGTTGTGCTTCATGGTGTCCCGGACGATGTTTGCATGGACATCCTGGGGTGGCCTCGGCAGCACGCTGTCCTTCGACCTCGGCGGCGGCACACCGGTGTGATTACCCACAAATATAGGGGATCGCAACAGTTTTCGAGGGTAGAGTATTCAACCCAAATTTATTGATTCGACACAAGGGGAGCCAAAGAATATTCTCAAGTATTAGCAGTTGAGTTGTCAATTCAACCACACCTGGATAACTTAGTATCTGCATCAAAGTATTTAGTAGCAGAGTAGTATGATAGTAATGGTAACAGTGGTAAAAGTAATGATAGTAGTTTTGTAGTGATTGTAACAGTAGCAACGGAAAAGTAAATAAGCAAAGCACAATATGTGAAAAGCTCATAGGCATTGGATCAGTGATGGATAATTACGTCGGATGCGATTCCTCATGTAACAGTTATAACATAGGGTGACACAGAACTAGCTCCAGTAAATCAATGTAATGTAGGCATGTATTCCGAATATAGTCATATGTGCTTATGGAAAAGAACTTGCATGACATCTTTTGTCCTACCTTCCCGTGGCAGTGGGGTCCTAATAGAAACTAAGGGATATTAAGGCCTCCTTTTAATAGAGAATCGGACCAAAGCATTAGCACTTAGTGAATACATGAACTCCTCAAACTACGGTCATCACCGAGAAGTATCCCGATTATTGTCACTTCGGGGTTGTCGGATCATAACACATAATAGGTGACTATAGACTTGCAAGATAGGATCAAGAAATAGGTTCAGATCCGAAATCATGGCACTCGGGCCCTAGTGACAAGCATTAAGCATAGCAAAGTCATAGCAACATAAATCTTAGAACATCTTGGATACTAGGGTTCAAACCCTAACAACACTAACTTGATTACATGGTAAATCTCATCCAACCCATCACCATCCAGCAAGCCTACGATGGAATTAATCATGCACAGCGGTGAGCATCATGAAATTGGTGATGGAGGATGGTTGATGATGACGACGGCGACGAATCCCCATCTCCGGAGCCCCGAACGGACTCCAGATCAGCCCTCCTGAGAGAGATTAGGGCTTGACAGCGGATCCATATCGTAAAACGCGACGAAACTTTCTCTCTCTTTCTTTCTCCGTGAAAGCAATATAGAGTTGGAGTTGAGGTCGGTGGAGCTCCAGGCGGCCCACGAGGCAGGGGAGCGCGCCCAGTGGGAGGGGGACGCCCCCACCCTCATGGACATGATGTGGGCCCCCTGGCCTTGATTCTTTCGCTAGTATTTTTTATATTTTCCAAAAGTAATATCCATGGATTTTTAGGTCATTCCGAGAACTTTTGTTTCTACACAAAAATAACACCATGGCAGTTCTGCTGAAAACGGCGTCAGTCCGGGAAAGTTTCATTCAAATCATGCAAGTTAGAGTCCAAAACAAGGGCAAAAGTGTTTGGAAAAGTAGATACGTTGGAGATGTATCAACTCCCCCATGCTTAAACCTTTGCTTGTCCTCAAGCAATTCTGTTGGGGATATAACTATTTGTAAGCTGCCCTGGAGGGGCCGGGTTACGCAAAGAAGACTCACAGAAAGAGGCCCAAGACCAAGCATGAAGATGGCGGTTCAATAAAGGGCCTAAAAGCCCACAGGCAACTTAAGGCCCGTTGTAGTAAACCGCCACAATGGCATGACTTGTATCATAAGGTAGATTTAACTAGTCACTGAGCCGGACACTGTTTATAAGTCGGCCGGGACTCTATAAGCCACAGGGCGTCAACCCGTGTATATAAGGGGACAACCTGCTGGCGGCTTAGGGCAAGAAACAACTCATCGAAAGCCGGGCATAGCATATCTCGCTCCCTGGTCATCGAAACATCAATACCAACCCAACTAGACGTAGGCCTTACCTTCTTCGTAAGGGGCCGAACTGGTATAAACCTCTCGTGTCCTTTGTCCTGATTAATCCCTTCAAGTTTCCTAGTTGTGATGGCTCCACAACTAAGTCCTTTCACGAGGACATATGACGTGACAATTCCATGACAGTTGGCGCCCGCCGTGGGACCAGCGCAGGGTGGATTTGAGTTCTTGAAGGGCAACTTCGAAGGGCTCAAGGGATACGTAGTGGGCCGGATGGCCAAGAGTCGTCGCGGCAAGATCTACATCGACGACGAAGGCTCAATTGAGTACGGGTACCGGGACCCTTCAGCGGAATCCACGTCTTCATCGGCCGGATCGGTGAGCCGAGCCCTGAGCCGGACAACTGCACCGACCTCATCGAGACGGCTCAGCATGTAAGGAAGGCCCGAGTTCAACCGGTAATGAAGCGTGCCTTCGTGGGCTGCATCCGCGAAGAAGGACTCTCTGAAGGATCTGAAGATGGTGGTGAGATGACCGTCCACTCGGGCGATGATTCGTCCGCCGGTGCAATAAATTCATTATACCAAGTCCAAGATGGCGTGCTTGGGGGCTGTTCCGATGGCACTAGTATTCTGGACCCCTATGAGCCCCTGAGATGGGCAGGAGTCTTCATGGCTGGAACTCAACCCGGCCAAAATTCTACGGCCGCTACGGCGATAATATCCGGAACAGGGGCCGCCAGGGCAGGAGGCCCTGTGCACCCGCCGGCTCAGGTACTGATAGACCTCATGGACAAGCTTACGGCCCTGTTAACCACCACGGTTATCCCTGCAAACAATGATGAGCATGATGCGGAGGTGGCACGGGTGCGTGAGGAAATAGCTCAGGCCAAGGAGGCCTTAGCAGCTAAGGACACTAGATTAGCCGCGGAGCGGGCGGCTCTAGATGCCCGGGCACAGTGGCTATAGTCAGAAGCTTACCAGCTCACGATGAGCTTAAACACGTCCAATGAGGTGATGAGGAGGAGACATCAGAAAACCCAGTCCCGTTTACCTCCGAATTACGACCCTCGGGTTCTTTTTGCTACACCCGGAGCCGGCCCAAGTAACCCGCCAGAGACCCATCAGTTCATGACAGCCGGAGCAGGAGGACCGACTTAGCCTCGAGAGATGCCACCTCCTCATGTGAGCATGGCACCACCGCGATATGTGCCGATACCTCCGGGTCACTTTTCCAACCCCATAGAGAACTTAATCGCGGCTTCGGCGCGCTTGGCGGCTCTTCCGATATACGGTGATGACCCGACAGCGATGGAGACCCGGAGGGTCAGAGAGCTTCTCCAGACGGCCCTGGCTCAGCAAGAGACCTATTCTTACATCAGGGACAGGATTCATTCAATTCCTCCGCCTTGGTTAGCACCGCCTTATCAGAACCGGAGCCCGAGTTACAGCAGGCACATGGAGTCTGAAGCTTTGTCAAGCGACGCCCAACACCGTAACCAACCCGGTGGCTATAACCCAGTGCAAGACCGAGTACACCATGAGAACGAGTGGGCGGCTCAGCTGGCAGCTCAACAGGCGGCTCATCAGGATTTTCGAGAGTATCTGGTGACTTCTGTTGAGATAGGAGTAGACACTAGAACCGGTGGCATTCCTTGTTTGGTACTGGCTTTGCGTAATGTGCGCCTACCCAAGGACTTCAAGGGACCCTGAAAGGTGCCGAATTACACAGTCGACTTGCAGCCCGAAGCATGGATCGAGAGTTATGAAATGGCCATGGAGCTGTTGGAAGTCAGTGATGCAGCAATGGCTAAATACTTCACCATGATGTTAGATGGAACGGCCCGGTCTTGGTTAAAGGGTTTGCCACTCAATTCCATTGGCTCATGGGAAGAGTTAAAAGCCCGTTTCATCCAGAACTTCGAGGACACCTGTAAGAAATCTATGTCGATCGTGGACTTGACGAATTGTAAGCAGGAGGAGGGTGAATCCACCACTCATTGGGTACGCTGGGTCAAGGAGATAATACATTCATCTGACAAGATGGATGCCGGCTCTGCAGTCCTCATGGTGGAGAAGAATTGCCGCTTTGAGCCGCTGAGGCAGAAACTAGGGCGCCTCAAACGTGACTAAAACGATATGGGTATACTGATGGTGGCTTTAGTCAAGTATGCCAATTCTGATAGTACCAAGGATCCCGCGTCTGATGATGAGAAGACAGGGAAGGGAAAGAGGAACGGCAATGGAAAGAGTCAGCAGCATAATCGGATGAATCAAGGTGGCAATAAGCGTAAGGTGGACGGCAACCCGGAGTTTGTAGCCAACGCTAATGCACAGGGCAACAATCAGAGACATAAGGGCAGGCCGCCCCCTCGATCTGGTGGGTCAGGCCCTTCTCTTGAGTAGTTACCTAATGAGCCTTGCCCGAGACACGACACACGAGAACGACCCGCCACCCACTTATGGAAAGATTGCACGATCATGAAGGCTTTTAAGAATTCCAATACGTTTGGTGAAAACTCCGGGTCTGGCGGCGGCTCAGGAGCTGGCGGTTTTCATGGCCCGGGCGGAGGTTCAAACTCCGACTTTCGAGGACATCCAGGCAGTAATAATCAGCAGCAGTCTGGTCAAGGAGGGCAACAGCATCAGTAGTCGGGTTATCAAAGCCATCCGAAGCAGTTGAGTGGTGGGCAGTATCACGTGTTTACCAGTAGCTTGTGCAAACGTGACCAGAAGGTTCATAAGTGGGCCGTGAATTCTGTTGAGCCGGCAATTCCTCGTTATCTGAGGTGGTTAGAATAGCCCATTATATGGAGCAGAGAAGATCACCCTCCATGGGTCGATAATCCGGGTCAGTTAGCCTTGGTGGTAGCACCTCAGGTTGGTGGATATAAATTCACCAAGGTACTCATGGACGGAGGTAGCAGCATCAATATCCTCTACTACGAGACCTTTCAACGCATGGGGTTGACTGATAAGAATTTGAGAACATCCAACACTATTTTCCATGGAGTGGTTCCTGGCAAGTCGGCTTACTCGGTTGGCAAGATTGAATTGGAGGTGGCCTTTGGAGATGAGTATGACTCCAGGGCTGAGAAATTGTCGTTTGAAGTGGTTAAAATCAGGAGTCCATATCACGCTCTGTTTGGACGACCGGCTTATGCTAAGTTCATGGCACGGCCATGTTACGTTTATTTACAGCTCAAGATGCCGGGTCACAAGGGCACCATCACTATGCATGAGAGTCGAAAGGTGGCCTTGGAGTGTGAAGAAGGTGACGCGGCGTATGCTGAGTCCGCCTGTGCCGCGGAAGAGCTCAAATTTTATCAAGACAATGTTAAACCGGCAGATATGACCTCCCTAAAGAAGCCAACTACTGAGCATGACCCAGCATTGAAGTTTAAATCGGTCGCTGAGACGAAGCTTGTTGACTTTACCCCAGGCGATTCTTCTAAGCAGTTTAGTATCAGTACCAATTTGGATCCTAAATAGGAAAGCGCGCTCATCGAGTTCATCCGTGAGAACAGGGACATCTTTGCATGGAAACCTTCTAACATGCCGGGGTGTACCGAGGGAACTCGCTGAGCACACTCTCAATATTGATCCGAAGTATAAGCCGGTTAGGGAGTATCTCCGACGGTTCAACGAAGAGAGACGGAAAGCCATTGGGGAAGAGGTCGCCCATCTCTTAGCGGCCGGGTTTATTGTTGAAGTTTTTCACCCGGAGTGGTTGGCTAGCCCGGTGCTTGTACTCAAGAAGAACAACACTTGGCGGATGTGTGTGGATTACACGGACTTAAACAAGGCTTGTCCGGCTGGTCCCTTTGCTCTCCCCCGTATTGATTAAATCATTGATGCTACAGCGGGTTGTGAACGTTTGAGCTTCTTGGATGCTTACTCTGGTTATCATCAAATCAAAATGGCAGTGAAGGACAAGGAGAAGACAGCTTTCATCACTCTGTTTGGAGCCTTCTGTTATGTATCTATGCCGTTTGGACTCAAGAGTGACCAGGTGACTTATCAGCGATGTGTACAGAACTGTTTACACGATCAAATTGGGCGTAATGTTCATGCTTATGTAGATGACATCATGGTGAAGTCCAGAGAAAAGGAAACCTTGATATCCGACTTGAAAGAGACCTTTGATAATCTCCGGGTTTACAAGATGATGCTTAACCCGGCCAAGAGTGTGTTTGGTGTACCTGCAGGCAAGCTCTCGGGTTTTCTGGTATCAAACAGAGGCATTGAAGCTAATCCGGAGAAGATTAAGGCGATTACCTCTCTGGCTAAACCGGCATGCATCAATGATGTTCAACGACTGGCGGGTCGTGTTGCCGCTTTGAGCCGGTTCATAAGCCGGTTAGGTGAGAAGGCCCTACCACTGTATTAGATGATGAAGAAAACTGACACTTTTGTCTGGAGTGATGCTACAGATGCTGCCTTTGAAGACTTGAAGAGGCAATTGTCTGAACCACCGGTTCTTGCGGCTCCCGTTGATAAAGAGCCGTTGCTGTTATACGTGGCTGCTAATTCACGAGCCGTCATTGTTTCCATCGTGGTGGAGCGTAAGGAAGCTGACAAGGAGCATCCGGTTCAGCGGCCGGTTTACTACATCAGTGAAGTGCTCATTGAGTCTAAGCAAAGGTATCCACATTGGCAGAAACTTGTCTACGGAGTATTTATGGCCTACCGGAAGTTGAAGCAGTACTTTCAAAGTCATCCCATAACTGTGGTAAGTTCTGCCCCCTTGGGAGACATCATCCAGAATAGGGAGACCATAGGACGAGTCGCCAAGTGGGCTATCGAGCTTGGACCTCATGGTTTGCAATATATGCTGCGTACTGCTATTAAATCTCAAGCCTTAGTGGACTTTATCGATGATTGGACAGAGTTGCAGGCACCTGAGGAGAAGCCGGATAATACATATTGGACTATTCACTTTGATGGGTCCAGGCAGTTAGAAGGCTCGGGGGCTGGAGTTGTTTTAACTTCCCCTCGAGGTGACAAATTTTGTTACGTGCTCCGGCTTATGTTTCCTTGTACTAACAATGCAGCTAAGTACGAGGCCTTACTCCATGGTCTCCGGATTGCCAAAGAGATGAATTTAAGCCGAGTAAGGTGCTTAGGCGACTCAGATCTTGTGGCCCAACAGGTATCAGGCAAGTAGGACTCCAAGGATCCTCTCATGGCGGCTTATCGTCGTGAAGTAGATGTTGTGGCTGGGCATTTCAAGGGTTATCAAGTGGAGCACATTGATCGAAGGAAGAATGAGGCGGCTGATGCTTTAAGCCGGCTGGGATCTCAACGTAAGCCGGTGCCACCTAACATCTTTCTCGATATTTTGCATAACCCTTCTGTCAAGGTGCCTACTGAGGAAGAACTAGCGGTGCCAGACCCGAAGGCACAACTGGTGGCAGCTCTTCATGTCATCCCGGATTGGACAGTGCCATATTTGGCCTATATGACCCGGGGAGAGTTGGCTGAGGATGAGACTTTGGCGAGGCAAATTGTTAGGCGATCCAAATCCATGACGATTGTTAATGGTGAGTTGCATCATTGCAGTGTAATGGGGGCGTTTCAACGCTGTGTGTCGCCTGCGGAGGGACAAGAGATACTTCGCGAGATCCATGAAGGAGATTGTGGGCATCATGCCGGCTCAAAATCTCTTGTGGCCAAGGCTTTCCGTCATGGTTTCTACTGGCTGACGGCTCATGCTGGCATAGAGGATCTGGTCAGTAAATGTGACGGTTGTCAGAAGTTCTCACGACGCGCTCATGTGCCGACTCAAGAATTGAGGATGATTCCAATTACTTGGCCGTTCGCAGTCTAGGGGCTTGACATGATTGGGCCTTTTAAGAGGTCTAAGGATAAAAAGACACATCTCTTGGTGGCAGTGGATAAGTTTACAAAGTAGGTTGAGGCAGAGCCAGTCAGTAAGTGTGATGCAGCCACGATGGTTCAGTTCATGAAAAAGGTGATCTTTTGTTTTGGTTTCCCACACAACATTATAACTGATAATGGCACTAATCTCTCCAAGGGTGCCATGGAAGAGTTCCATCAACGAGAACATATCCGGCTTGATGTTTCGGATGTTGCTCATCCTCAATCCAATGGTCAAGCAGAAAGAGCTAATCAAGAGATCCTGAAGGGTATCAAGCCCCAGCTCTTTGTCCCCTTAAAGCGGACTCTGGGTTGTTGGGTGGAGGAGTTACCCTCTACACTATGGAGCATCAACACTACGCCTAACAGATCCACGGGTTGCACACCTTTCTTCATGGTCTATGGAGGAGAGGCAGTTCTGCCAAGTGACATCCGACACGACTCACCCCGCGTGGCGGCTTACGTTGAGGTGGATAATGAAAAAGCTTGTTAGGATGCACTTGATTTGTTGGATGAGGAGCGAGACTTGGCAATAGCCCGTTCGGCGATTTACCAGCAAGATCTGCACCGCTATCACAGCCGTCGGGTTAAGAGCAAAACCTTTCAGGAAGGCGACTTGGTACTCTGGCTCATCCAAGATCAATCTAACATGCACAAGCTATCTCCGCCTTGGGAAGGACCCTTTGTGGTCAGCAAGAATCTGAACAACGGGTCATACTACCTCATTGATGTTCGAGAGCACAAAGACTCATGTAAGTCGGAGGAGGAGACCCGCCGGCCGTGGAATATTGCCCATCTTCGGCCTTACTATACTTGAGCCACCGGCTCTCAAGATGTATATATTTTGACGATGTACATATTATATGAAGCAATAAAGCAGGACCTCTGTCCTTTTTTCCTCAAAAATGTTTATATGTCTTCCTTATCAGGTGGCGGAAACAACCAACAGGGAGCGGATCACATCTAAATCCGGCTTTCCCTTTGGTCCGTCTTATGATCATATCTGAATCTAGCCATGATCACTTGGGGGCTTCCTGTTCAAACATAGGTCGTATTCGAACCAAAGAGAACATAGCTGTCGATACCCACTTGATCAGCATATTGCCAAACCTACTTGGGGGCTTCTTGATCCTATTTGAATCAAAGCTTAACCCCTTTGGGTCTGACGTGGATTGTATTTGAATCAGCGTCATTAAACAACTCATATGGTCACTTGGGGGCTTCCTATTCAAACATAGGGCGTATTCGAACCAAAAGAGAACATAGCTGTCGATACCCACTTGATCGGCATCGCCAAAGCCACTGGGGGCTATATGATCGTATCCGAATCTTAGCTTAACCCCTTTGGAATGGTTTACTAATCCTATTCGAATCAGAAGCCTGTAAATGTTGTTCATTATCCATCATAAGCACAATTACTTTCACTATTTTGAGACCTTTCTTGAAAGCGTTATGAGATGGTTTTTTGATTCTTCCAGTTTAACATTTATCATCCCAGGTTGTTAAGTGCCAGGTGAACATCATATAAGCAGGAAAGATTATCAAAGGGATCGCAGGTATGCTATTATGATTATGTTTGACAAATATGGTCATAAACCGGCCTGTACATGATGTCTTTGGTTTGTATTCCGGGTTATCAATACTTTATGTGACCCCCAATGCGATAAACCGCCAAGGGAATTTTGCTTGTTTTATGTGCAGGATAAGGCAAGCAAATTTAAATGTCAAGGAAATAAACATTCAATATAAGCTAGAAAAATATAGCGATGGCGGCTTACGAAAATGTTAAGCGCTAGAAACATGCGCGAAGGCATGGCAAACATTGAGAAGTTTTTCTACCATATTACAAGACTCCTCGAGTCTGAATAAATAAAGCATTGTTTTTTGCAAATCGTCTGGCGATTCACTCCTTTGGCGGGCTTGAAGATTCCGGGTTATCCTTATCCGCCTCTCCGTCGGTCGCTTTGTCCTGGAAGGTTGACGAGGCCTAGTCAATGCCACTCAAGGGTTCAAACACAGCTTCATCATCTATTAAACCGGCTGGGTTCACTTCAGGGGCAAAAGTATGCTTACGCGTTGGAGGGATCAGGCTGACTTGATCATGTGGAGTGTTTGGAATTCGCCGGTTCTCACTGTCATAGCCCGAAGAATACTTGGTGAGGTCAGTATCGTTCCAAATAAGGGTAGCCACGGGACGTATGACTTTGACACAGGCGGTGAAATCATGATCATCAAATATGGTACCATCTTCCTTCACACTCGGGTATCCAAGAGCAAGGTCCGCTGGGTCTAGTTCTGGCATCCATGCTTTGGCCCGGCTCAATGCGGCTACGGCCCCGGCTCTTGAAGATGCCCGCCTTAAATCCTGGATCCGCTGAGGTAGCACAGCGAGACACTTTAGCACGTCTTGCAGAAGGTGGGGAGTGGTATTTGATAAGGCTACAACAGCCAAAGCACGTTGTGACCCGGTGTACAGCTGCTCCACTAGAGTGTAAACCGCCTTAAGTTTGATCAGCATGTTCTGCTTGAGGTTGGTGCTCCTGGGGCCTGTGTGTTCACAAACATAAAAGTGAGCCGGAGATAACAATCACAGCAATAATCGAAGGAAGGACTGCAATGTTTGGGGTTATGAACAGTAACTTACCGAAGATGGCTGAGACCATTTGAGATATATGACGCTTTAAGTCGGACAACTCGGTTGTTGCTTCTGCAAGTGATGCCTCTGCCGTCTCAACCCGGGGCCACCAGTGAAGCCTTCTCGTCAGCCCAGATTTTCTTATCTGACTCAAAATTCTTCTTCAATTTCTCTTGTTCAGAGACACTGAATGCAAACTTGGAGTTAGCTTTTTGAGTTTCAAGTTCTTGAGTCGTCAGACGGCTCTTCAGGTCAGCAATCTCCAACTCAAATTGACTTATGGTGACCTACATTGATACCGGGTTATGGTAAGAATCATGGTAAGATAATATTAAGTCCCAAGTACTTTGCAGGCAAAGGTTCTTGACACTTGGGGGATAATGTATGCTGAAGAATTTTTAACCTACCATGTCGGGTCAGACATATTAAGTCTCAAGCACTTTACAAGTAAAGATACTTGACACTTGGGGGCTAATGAGTATCGCAAATTCAACCTATCATGCTATCACCCGGTTAAATATATTCTCTTTAAATCGGACAAACTAACAGTAAAGCAGATTTCAAAGTCTACTGCATATTTATTTATAAGCAATAGACTTGGGGGCTGGTACAGTAACTAAGATTCAGGGAAATAGCATAAGTTATACCTCAGATTTGTGTTGTATTTGTTTTACCATGTCAATTTCTAGGTCACGGCTATTATGCACTTGATTGAGATAGCCCGAGACTATATCACGAATGCTTAAGTGAGTATAATCAGTGATGTCCTCCTTGGCCTTTCGGCGTTCGACAAGTTCTTCCTTGGCAGTACATTGGGCAAGGATAGTAGGTCGCCCCGGTTCAACAAACTGACTTTTCAGAAATTCAACCTCCGGGTCAGTCGTCTTGACCGGGCTAGGAGCTTCCGGGTTATCGGAGCTGTTGAGAGTATCTTCGGCAGGCGGGTCAGAGGTTGGCACCGGAATGTCAGAAGCCGGTTCAGACGGCTGATGGGTGGAGCTGTCTGGAGCAGACATATCAATCGCCGGTTCAGTTACAATCGGGTCTTGGGACGGCTTATTCTTCTTTGCCCTCTTGCTGGGCTTCACTTGCATTCTATTAACAAAGGTAGAAGGATGAATACTAAAGCATGAGTAAGGTAAAGCCTAAAGTAACTAAAGTTATAGTACCCGGGAGCAGTTTTGAAAGTCGGCATGTTTGATTGCATAGACTCGCCAGAGGAAGGAGAGGTGTCTTGATAATTGGAGTCAGATGAATTAAGAGGTTGGCGAATTAAACCCGCCAAAGGTAAAACAGAACGTAAATCGGAGATAACCTCAGTCCGACGCTTCCTAGTTGTGTTAGGTAAGCCGGAGGAGAGTTCTGCATCCTTGTTGGTCCGGGACTGCCTCCGGTTTTCAAGCTGTTCTTGCTTCAAAAGAAATTGAGGATCTTGATAAGCTAGAAGATGTGAAAATCTTACTTTCCGGGTTACCCTTCGGATTTTTTGCTTTGGCAAAGGCTCTGAGTCGGAGGAGATTATAGTTACCTCTTCGCCAACCGCTTGGTTGTTCCCCGTATCCTCCTGAAAGGATGGAAGGTCAATAAAATAATGACAAAGGAGTTAAGAGAATCAGGGATTACCTCTTCATCATCCGAAGAAGTGTCATCCAATTTGAGTAAATTGGAAGCGTTGGGTTTCTTCTTCTTGGAAGTTCCCATTTTGGCGGCTTTCCTTTCGGTTTTCTTAGCGGTCTTGGCTTGTTTAGCAGCTTCATGGTCATATTGGACCTTCCAAAAGTTGTCGTCTGCCTATGAAAAAAGATAAGAAATTATGAGTACAAGTAAGGTGTGACAAGGCTAGGAATATTTATTGAGGTTGATGACTCACTGCAGGGGCCGGGTTCTTCTTGCAGAAGGGAAGTAAGCCGAAGGCATTACTAGTTACTATGCCCTCCTTTAGCAGTGACTGGGTCGTAGCTTCCACCACATCATCTAGTAAATCGTCAGGGCTATGATGCAGTGGATCATCCTTTTCGCCTGAGTAAGTATACATTAAGCCAGGACGGCGGCTTAATGGAAGTACTCGCCAAGTGACCCAGACTCGGACTAGATCAATGCCGTTTAGACCATTTCCAAAAGGGCTTTCATCTTTTTGATGGTGGGATTGAGAGGCAGACGCTCAACAGCAGTTAGCTTATCTGCCAGCGGATGGTTGGACTTGAGGCGCAGAGTGTGAAAACCGGGCAAGGGCTCTCGTCAGCCGGAGAAGTGTCCGGGCAATAGAACCACGTCTGATTCCAATCTTTCGGATGACTCGGCAGTTCTTCATAAGGGAAAAGCAATCTCTCTGCCGCTGGATTGAGATGTCGCCAAGTTCAAGACTGGGTCCGTTGGCACGTTCATTTTGCCGGTTCAAGTAGAAAAGCTCTCTGAACAGAAGCAGATTTGGCTCCTCTCCCAGATACACCTCGCAAAAGACTTGGAAATTGCAAATATTTGACACAGAATTGGGTCCGATGTCTTGAGGTCTAAGGTCAAAGAAATTTAAAACCTCCCTGAAGAATTTTGAGCCTGGAGGGGCAAATCCCCGGTTCATGTGATCCGTAAAAACTATCACCTCCCCTTCTTTGGGGTGAGGCTTCTCTTCAGACGGGTCAGGGGCACGATAAGACATAACCTCTTTCTTAGGCAGATGGCCAGACTTCACAAATTCAGACAGTTTGCTTCTTGTGACTGTGGATGGGACCCAATTACAGGTCACAGAAGCGTTGGCCGCCTTAGGTGCCATGACGAAAATTGAGGCCTATGACAAAATAAGAGGTTCCGGTTCAAATTTAACCCGGAGGAAAATATTTAAAACTAGTCAAGGTGGCGTCTTAAGAAGGGGCCTAATGATATATGGATAACTATGCAATCAATATTAAGCCGCTACAGGTGTCAATGAGCAGTTAAACATATTTGACAGCGGCAGTTTTGCACTTCCGAGTGAAACAAACAAGTTTCACAAGTTGCTGTTATTATTTTGGATCAAACAGCTGTTCTAAAAAGAAAATTTTCTAGACCTAGAACTGGTGCAGATGAAGCTCAAGGGCTCGAATGGGGCCTCTGTGTGACAGAAAGGGATCTATTTTCATTCAAAATAGGTGTGGAATATCTACCGCATCAGTTTTACCATCTTCAAGATCAAGAAGAGCGGGGGTGATGAAATCTATGAAAGGATCCTAATGAACAGCGACGAACGCGAAGAACTCGAAGGACCTAATGTAGATCTAAGAAGCAGAAAAGAGGAGACTTGCAGATGCAGGATTGCGCCGGAGTTGGTGAAGATGAAGAGATCTGCGACGGCGTCGGCGGCGGAGCTCGAGTGACAGAGAAGCAGCGAGAGGAAGAGGATGACTAGAAGGAGGAGAATGGGAAGACCTAGGTCGCGCCTATTTATAAGGAAAGGATGACTGAGATGGCGCGAGAAACGAGGAGATAAAAGTTATTATCAAGCGGCCCCGACGCCTCGGTTTTCGGAACAGTCAGCAAAGGCAAGATCCGTTGGAGGATATGGTGGAATAAAGAAAGAGTTTAAGTAAGGATGACGTCATGGCGGGTTAACACGGATCCGAAAGATGACGTCATGGCGGGTTAAAGAAAACCTTTGCGTAGTCAGAAGACTGAAGATTAATTTCTTAAGGTATTTTAAGATTGACATGAACAGGTTCAAATCAATCTGGGGCCTAATGTTGGGGATATAACTATTTGTAAGCCGCCCAGGAGGGGCCGAGTTACACAAAGAAGACTCACAGAAAGAGGCCCAAAACCAAGCATGAAGATGGCGGTTCAATAAAGGTCCTAAAAGCCCACAGGCAACTTAAGGCCCATTGTAGTGAACCACCACAATGGCATGACTTGTATCATAAGGTAGATTTAACTAGTCACCGAGCCGGACACTGTTTATAAGCCGGCCGGGACTCTATAAGCCACAGGGCGTCGACCCGTGTATATAAGGAGACGACCTGCTAGCGGCTTAGGGAAAGAAACAACTCATCGAGAGCCGGGCATAGCATATCTCGCTCCCTGGTCATCGAAACATCGATACCAACCCAACTAGACGTAGGCCTTACCTTCATCATAAGGGGCCAAACTAGTATAAACCTCTCATGTCCTTTGTCCCGATTAACCCCTTCAAGCTTCCTAGTTGCGATGGCTCCACAACTAAGTCCTTTCACGAGGACATCTGACGTGACAATTCCACGACAAATTCAGTTGACAAATTGAAACTGATAAAGAAAAACTTTTACAAACTCTGTTTGCTCTTGTTGTTGTAAATATGTAAAGCCAGCATTCAAGTTTTCAGCAAAGATTGTGTACTAACCATATTCACAATAACACTTAGGTCTCATGTTTAATCATATCAATGGCATAATCAACTAGCGAGCAATAATAATAAAACTCAGATGACAACACTTTCTCAAAACAATCATAATATGATATAACAAGATGGTGTCTTGCTAGCCCTTTCAGAGACCGCAAAATATAAATGCAGAGCACCTTTAAAGATCAAGGACTGACTAAACATTGTAATTCATGGTAAAAGAGATCCAGTCACGTCATACCCAATATAAACTAATAGTAATGCATGCAAATGACAGAGGTGCTCTCCAACGGGTGCTTTTTAATAAGAGGGTGATGACTCAACATAAAAGTAAATAGATAGGCCTTTCATAGAGGGAAGCAGGGATTTGTAGAGGTGCCAGGGCTCGATTTTAAAATAGAGTTAAATAACATTTTGAGTGGTATACTTTCACTGTGAACGCAACAACTATGAGACCTCGATATCTTCCATGCTACATACATTATAGGCGGTTCCCAAACAGAATGGTAAAGTTTATACTCCCCCACCACCAACAAGCATCAATCCATGGCTTGCTCGAAACAACGAGTACCTCCAACTAGCAACAGCCCTGGGGGAGTTTTGTTTAATTATTTTGATTTGCTTTGATCTTTTTGATCATGGGACTGGGCATCCCGGTTACCAGCCATTTTATCGTGAATGAGGAGCGGAGTCCACTCCCCTTGAGAATAACCCACCTAGCATAGAAGATACAGACATCCCTAGTTGAAACATGAGCTGCTCGAGCATACAAAACATAATTTCATTTGAAGGTTTGGAGTTTGGCACATACAAATTTACTTAGAACAGCATGTAAATACCGCATATATGAAGGTATGGTGGACTCATATGGAATAAATTTGGGGTTTATGGAGTTTAGATGCACAAGCAGTATTCCCGCTTAGTAGAGGTGAAGGCTAGAAAAAGACTGGGAAGCGACCAACTGAGAGCGCGACAACAGTCATGAACATGCATTAAAATTAATCAACACTGAGTGCAACCATGAGTAGGATATAATCCACCTTGAACATAAATATCGTGAAGGCTACGTTGATTTTGTTTCAACTACATGCATGAACCACTAGTAGAAAAAGGGCCATTTGTCTCGGTTCGTAAGGGCCTTCTGTCCCGGTTTGTAAGAACTAGAGGCTCACCGCGGTGGTGCCGGTGACGAGATCGGTGCGGGCGATCAACGAAGGTGAAAACAAGGATGGGGCATGACGGACCGCTAAATCTAGACAAATCTCGCGAAAAATGGAGCTCTGAGGTCGAGCTTCGAGAGGAGAAAGCTTAACTAGTGTGGCTCGGGCATTTCATCGAACACCTCATGTGCATAAGAGGTGAAGTAGAACACCCAAATGCCCTCCCCTCGCCGGCTTGAAAAAACAGAGCACTGTGGAGTGCTCTTCCGCGGTGATGGGTATATATAGGTAAATTATTTGTCCCGGTTCGTGGCATGAACCGGGACTAAAGCCCCCCCTTCTACACCGGTTCAAGGCATGAACCAGTACCAATGTCTGTGGGCTAGGAGCGTGGCCCATTAGTCCTGGTTCGTGCCTAGAACCGGGACAAATGGATCGAGACGAACCGGGACCAATGCTCACGAGGCCCCGGCCGGCCCCCTGGGCTCCTGAACCGGGTCTAATCCCCCCCATGGGTCTCGGATCGTGAAGAACTGAGACTAATGGGCTGGCCAAGCCCGAACGAAAGCCATGTTTTCTACTAGTGAACATGTGCCAAGTCAATTCACTCGAATCATTCAAAGGAGGATACCACCCTATCATACCACATCACAACCATTTTAATAGCATGTTGGCACACAAGGTAAACCATTATAAACTCCTAGCTAATTAAGCATGCATAAGGAACTATAATCTCTAATTGTCATTGCAAACATGTTTATTCATAATGGGTTGAATCAGGAACGATGAACTCATCATATTTACAAAAACAAGAGAGGTCGAGTTCATACAAGCTTCTCTCATCTCAATCAGTCCATCATATCTCGTCATTATTGCCTTCACTTGCATGACCGAACGGTGTGGATAATAATAATAGTGCACGTGCATTGGACTAAGCTGGAATCTGCAAGCATTCAATTCAAGGGAGAAGACAAAGTAATATGGGCTCTTGGTTAAATCAACAAGCATGACTATTAGAGCCACTAGACCTTTTCATTGTGGTCTTCTCCTCTCGACCCCCAAAAGAAAGAGAAGAGATCAAACTATTTACACGAGAAAGCTCCCAACAAGCAAAAGAAGAACAAGAAATATTTTTGGGTTTTCTTTTAATTATTACTACAGACATGGAAATTAAACTAACTAATTTTTTATGGTTTTTCTTAAGGTTTATCAAACACACAAGAAGAAAGCTAGGAAAATAAATTAAACTAGCATGGATAGTACAATGAAAGAGTATGAGCAATGACAACTAGAATAAGTGTGTGAACATGAATGTAATGTTGGTGACAAATACGTACTCTCCCAAGCTTAGGCTTTTGGCCTAAGTTGGTCTATTGCCAAGGGTAGACTGGTTGATATTCGAAGTTGTAATTGGGGTCGTACTGAGATGCAGCAGCCATTGCCTCCTGAGCTACGGCATGGTGGCGAGCTGCCTCTACTCTCCTCTCGTGTTTGTTTACCTCCTACCGGGTGACAACATATATTAGTTTTTCCTGGTAATCAAAAAGGGAAGGAGCAGGGAGAGTAACATGGACAGTGCGACGTCTGTCAAAGCTTAGTCGATACTGGAGGAATTGTTCATTCCTCACAAGAAAATGATGACTAACCATAGTGTCATAATCTAAATAGGCGGGAGGCAACTCCCTATCACCCTCACGTGGAGGTATACCAAGATAATTAGCAACACGGGTCGCATAAATCCCTCCAAACAAATCTCCAACTAAACCATTATTATGCAACCTACGTGCAACAATTGCCCCCAAGTTGTAATCTTTATTACCTAATACAACACTCTTGAGAACACAAAGATCAGGAACACACATGCGACATGCTACATCTTTACCATTAATGCATCTACCAATGAAGAGAGCAAAATAATGTATAGCAGGAAAATGAATGTTCCCTATGGTAGCTTGTGCTATATCTCTAGATTCTCCCAGAGTAATACTAGCAAGAAAGTCTTTATATTCAGATTTACGGGGTTCATTAACATTGTCCCACTATGGAAGTTTGCAAGCAGTGGTAAAATCTTCTAAGTCCATGGTATATGATTGATCATAAATATCAAACAGGACAGTTTGAAAATTACATGAAGATGAAAATTTAAACCTTCTCACGAATGAATCAGTCAAATAGTAGTACTGAGGACACTTATCTTGCATGAAGTCCTCAATATTGGCATTACGCACATATGCATCAAATTCATCCTTGATGCCTGCATTGACCATAAATTCTTCTGACGGCCATTCACAAGGCCGCACATTAGCTTCCCTTGGTGGTTCATCGTCTTGCTCACGCATAGCATGCCTGGGTCCTTTATTTGTTGAAGAACCACCTTGGTACATTTTCCTAGACATAATTCTTCTTGTGAAAAATATCTGAAATTTCTAGTAACTTCAAAATAAAAGTGAATGAAACTCAATAAAACTGATAGCAACTACTCCCATAAGTGGCTAGAGCCTATATCATGCATTAGAATTACTTGGGACATCATAAATTTGACATGCAAGCTCAAGAATAGGGTCACCTAGGCAGCAAAAATTTGTAATGAATAAAGCACTAGAACAAAAACTAATTGGACCATTGGAGGAGTCACATACCAAGGAACAATCTCCCAAAGCAGTTTTGTGAATGGAGCTTTGAGCAAAGAGATCAAAAATCGCAGCAAAATGAGCTAGAACTCGTGCTTGAGCTGGATGGGGATTTTTTGGGAGGAATATGGAGTGAGTGGGTGTAGGAATAAGTGGAGGGGGCCACCATGGGCCCATGAGGCAGGGGGCGCGCCCAGTAAGGGTGGGCGCGCCCTGGACCCTCATGGCCAGGTGCTTGCCCCCCTGTTGTGTTCTCAGTGCCTAAAATCCTCAAATAATCCATAAAAATCATACTAAATTTGCAGGGAATTTGGGGAACTTTTATTTTCGGGATATTTTTTATTATATGGATAATTCAGAAAACAGACAAATAATACTATTTTTGCTTTATTTATTCTAAATAACAGAAAGTAAAAGGAGGGTACAGAAGGTTGTGCCTTCTAGTTTCATCCATCTCATGCTCATCAAAAGGAATCCACTAACAAGGTTGATCAAGTCTTGTTAACAAACTCATTTCGAATAACATGAAACCGGAGAAATTTCGAATAACACTAAGTTACCTCAAAGGGGATATGAACATCCCCAATAATAAGAATATAAAAAAAAATCTTGACAGTAGGAAGAGGAAATTCAAAACCTCCAATGATAATAGTTGGAATTTTTTCAATAGAATTGATGCTATGAACTTGAGGTTGTTTCCTCGGAAAGTGTACCGTATGCTCATTACCATTACATGAAAAGTGACATTGCCTTTGTTGTAATCATTAACAACCCTTGCAGTATTCAAAAAGGGTCTACCAAGGATAATCGACATACTATCGTCCTCGTGAATATCAAGAATAGCAAAGTCCATTAAGATAGTGACATTTGCAACCACAATAGGCACATCCTCACAAATACCGACAGGTATAGCAGTTGATTTATCAGCCATTTGCAAAGATATTTAAGTAGGTGTCAACTTATTCAATTCAGGTCTACGATATAAAGAGAGAGGCATAACACTAACACCGGCTCCAAGATCACATAAAGCAGTTTTAACATAGTTTCTTTTAATGGAGCATGGTATAGTTGGTACCCCTGGATCTCCAAGTTTCTTAGGTACTCCACCCTTAAAACTATAATTAGCAAGCATGGTGGAAATTTCAGCTTCTGGTATCTTTATTTTATTTGTAATAATATCCTTCATATATTTAGCATAAGGATTTACTTTGAGCATATCAGTTAAGCGCATACGTAAGAAGATAGGTCTAATCATTTCAGCAAAGCGCTCAAAATCCTCATCATCCTTTTTATTGGATGGCTTAGGAGTAAAAGGCATGGGTTTCTGAACCCATGGTTCTCTTTCTTTACCGTGCTTCCTAGCAACAAGATCTCTCTTATCATAACGTTGATTCTTTGATAGTGGGTTATCAAGATCAACAGCAGGTTCAGTCTATACATCATTATTATTGCTAGGTTGAGCATCAACATGAATATTATCATTAACATTATCACTAGGTTCATGTTCATCACCAGATTGTGTTCCAGCATCAGAAATAGAAATATCATTGGGATTCTCACGTGTGTCTACAACAGGTTCACTAGAAGCATGTAAAGTCCTATCATTTTTCTTTTTCTTCTTTTTAGAAGAACTAGGTGCCTCTAAATTATTTCTCTGAGAATTTTGCTCAATTCTCCTAGGATACAAAGGTTCTTGAGTCATTCTACCAGTTCTAGTAGCCACTCTAACAGAATAATCAGGTTTATTATTTAATTCATCAAGTAAATCACTTTAAGCTTAAGTACTTCCTCCGCTTGAGTGGTAACCATAGAAGCATATTTGCTAATAAGTTTAAGTTCACCTTTAAATCTAGCCATATAATCACTTAAGCGTCCAATCATGTAAGCATTACTCTTTAATTCTCTACCAACATAAGCATTGAAACTTTCTTGTCTAGCCATAAAATCATCAAATTCATCTAAACATTGGCTAGGAAACTTAATAGACGGGATTTCAACTTTATCATATCTATAGAGAGAATTTACCTTTACTACCTGTCTCGGGTTATCAAGACCATGTGCTTCTTCGACAGGCAGTATATTAAGACCATGTATTTCTTCAATAGGAGGTAAATTCTTAACATCTTCATCTTTAATACCTTTTTCTTTCATAGATTTCTTTGCCTCTTGCATATCTTCAGGACTGAGAAATAGAACACCTCTTTTCTTCGGAGTTGGTTTAGGAATCGGCTCAGGAGTTGGCTCAATTGGCTCAGGAATTGGCTTAGGAAGATTCCAATTATTTTCATTAGTCAACATATTATTCAATAGCAATTCAGCTTGGTTGATTGTTCTTTCCCTGAAAACACAACCAGCACAACTATCCAAGTGGTCCTTGGAAGCATCGGTTAGTCCATTATAAAATATATCAAGTATTTCATTTTTCTTAAGAGGGTGATCAGGAAAAGCATTAAGTAATTGAAGAATCCTCCCCCAAGCTTGTGGGAGACTCTCTTCTTCAATTTGCACAAAATTATATATTTCCCTCAAGGCAGCTTGTTTCTTATGAGCAGGGAAATATTTAGCAGAGAAGTAATAAATCATATCCTGGGGACTACGCACACAACCAGGATCAAGAGAATTAAACCAAGTTTTAGCATCACCCTTTAATAAGAATGTAAATATCTTAAGGATATAATAATAGCGAGATTTCTCATCATTAGTGAACAGGGTGGCTATATCATTCAATTTAGTAAGATGTGCCACAACAGTTTCAGATTCATAGCCATAAAAAGGATCGGATTCAACCAAAGTAATTATCTGAGGATCAACAGAGAATTCATAATCCTTATCAGTAACAAAGATAGGTGAAGTAGCAAAAGCAGGGTCATATTTCATTCTAGCATTCAGAGATTGCTGCTTCCATTTAGCTAATTACTTCTTAAGATCGTATCTATCATTGCAAGCAAGAATAGCTCTAGCAGCTTCCTCATCCATAACATAACCCTCAGGAACAATAGACAATTCATACTTAGGGGAAGAACCTTCATCATCACTATCTTCAATAATATCATCTTCAATAATTTCATTCTCTCTAACCCTAGCAAGTTGTTCATCAAGAAATTCACCTAATGGCAAAGTAGTATCAAGCATAAAAGTAGTTTCATCATAAGTATCATGCATAGCAGAAGTGGCATCATCAATAACATGCAAGATATCAGAATTCATAGAAGTAGCAGGTTTAGGTGTCACAAGCTTACTCAAAACAGAAGGAGAATCTAGTGCAGAGCTAGATGACAGTTCCTTACCTCCCCTCGTAGTTGAGGGAAAAATCTTAGTTCTTTCGTCTTTCAAGTTCCTCATAGTGATCAGCAGATATAAATTCCAAGTGACTCAAATAATAGAGCTATGCTCGCCGGCAACGGTGCTAGAAAATAGTCTTGATAACCCACAAGTATAGGGGATCGCAACAGTTTTCGAGGGTAGAGTATTCAACCCAAATTTATTGATTCGACACAAGGGGAGCCAAAGAATATTCTCAAGTATTAGCAGTTGAGTTGTCAATTCAACCACACCTGCATAACTTAGTATCTGCAACAAAGTATTTAGTAGCAAAGTAGTATGATAGTAATGGTAACAGTGGTAAAAGTAATGGTAGCAGTTTTGTAGTGATTGTAACAGTAGCAACGGAAAAGTAAATAAGCAAAGCACAATGTGTGAAAAGCTTGTAGGCATTGGATTAGTGATGGATAATTATGTCGGATGCGATTCCTCATGTAATAGTTATAACATAGGGTGACACAGAACTAGCTCCAGTTCATCAATGTAATGTAGGCATGTATTACGAATATAGTCATACGTGCTTATGGAAAAGAACTTGCATGGCATCTTTTGTCCTACCCTCCCGTGGCAGCGGGGTCCTAATGGAAACTAAGGGATATTAAGGCCTCCTTTTAATAGAGAACCGGACCAAAGCATTAGCACTTAGTGAATACATGAACTCCTCAAACTACGGTCATCACCGAGAAGTATCCTGATTATTGTCACCTCAGGATTGTCGGATCATAACACATAATAGGTGATTATAGACTTGCAAGATAGGATCAATAACTCACATATATTCATGAAAACATAGTAGGTTCAGATCTGAAATCATGGCACTCGGGCCCTAGTGACAAGCATTAAGCATAGCAAAGTTATAGCAACATCAATCTCAGAACATAGTGGATACTAGGGATCAAACCCTAACAAAACTAACTTAATTACATGGTAAATCTCATCCAACCCATCACCGTCCAGCAAGCCTATGATGGAATTACTCACGCACGGTGGTTAGCATCATGAAATTGGTGATGGAGGATTGTTGATGATGACGACGGCAATGAATCCCCCTCTCCGGAGCCCCGAACGGACTCGAGATCAGCCCTCCCGAGAGAGATTAGGGCTTGGCAGCGGCTCCATATCGTAAAACGCGATGAAACTTTCTCTCTGATTTTTTTCTCCATGAAAACAAATATATAGAGTTGGAGTTGAGGTCGGTGGAGCTCCAGGGGGCCCATGAGGCAGGGGGGCACGCCCAGGGGGAGGGGACGCGCCCCCACCCTCGTGGACAGGGTGTGGGCCCCCTGGCATTGATTCTTTCGCTAGTATTTTTTATATTTTCCAAAAGTAATCTTCGTGGATTTTCAGGTCATTCCAAGAACTTATGTTTCTGCACAAAAATAACACCATGGCAGTTCTGCTAAAAACAACGTCAGTCCGGGTTAGTTTCATTCAAATCATGCAACTTAGAGTCCAAAATAAGGGCAAAAGTGTTTGGAAAAGTAGTGTCGCGCCCTTCGATCTTGGTGGTGCATTGTCTTTCGGCTTCGCCGGCGCACACCGGTGTCGCCGCGTGAACTCGGCTATCCGACGCCATTCGTTCATGCCTATGATGTTCCATTACGAGTTGTTATTTTGGTGCCCGTCTTTTTCTCCCTAGGCCTTGTTGTGGTCCATCGTCAGTGGTGGAGCAAGCTGCTCAGCGGAGCTCGCTACCGGGACGTCGGCCTCCAGGGGTTTCGGTTTGGTTTTGTAGCCAACCTTCCCCTCCGTTGTTTCTTTCTTCTAGTTTTGGCCTTTCTCTTGGCCCTTCCTCTCTAATTTTCTTTTGCGCCTCGTGTGCGCTTACATGTACCTGTACTGACTGCCACGTCAGCTTCGAGTTGGAATATAACAAGTGGTGGGTTTTTTTGCTCCCCCCCCCCCCCGTCAATCTAAAAAACATATCAACACTTCATTAGACTCCCTAAGAGTGTTACGAATTCCTTTGTAGATAGTCTTGTTAGTTTCTATGAGTCACACAATGTTTATGTGCTCAGGACTGGCCGTTCGGTTAAACCGGACCATTCGGTCTGGTTCTTCGGGTTTTGAACAAGTTCTGTTTTGGAAAAAGAATGACCGATCGATGATCTGAAAAACTACTAACCGAGCATTTGGGGGACCGAGATTTCGGGTCGGTCCTTGGTTAAGGCCGAATTGACCGACATATCAGAGAATTAAAGCAAAAACAGGCACACTTCTAAACTTAATCATCAAATTAACCTTGTGTACACACAAGAAGTAGATCACATGAGTAGAAAAATCCGATCCTACTAGCAAGAACCATCCCGTGAACTCATCAGGATCTCATGAGCTTATCAAGAAGCTCCAAATCATATAGAAATAGAAAAAGATGCTAGCATCAAGCAATCAAAGAGGAGGCGGGAGATTAGAAGGAAGAGATATGCGTAGGCCGGAGGCCACCACCGTCGCCCGTTGGGGTTCAAAGCGAGGAGAAGGAGAGGCGCGCGCTGGCGGCTAGGGTAAGGAGTGGGGAATCGATCGGGAGTGAGGCTGAGATTAGTAGGATGGGCCGCTGGAGGAGGCACGTACATCGTACGTACAGGAGGAGGAGCAAAGGCTTGAGATGTTGGGTTGTGTGTGGGCCGGCTTTTACGTAGAAATTTGTCCATGTGCACATCTACTCGGTCTCATCGGTTACTTCGGTTAACTAAAGTACAAGACCGAAATTCCTAAATTAATTTTGGTTTTTACAAATTGCAGACCGAACTAAGGATCAGAATTGTTGGTTTCGGTCTTTTCGGCTTCGGTCCTGTTTTTTTCAGTTTGGTAGTTCGGTGCTCGGTTAATATGCCCACCCCTAATGTGCTCCTTTCAAGAGCTATAAAATGTTTAATTCTCAAAATATAACCATTGGGGTTGAGAAGTCGCCCACAAAGTGATTGTTCTTTTTTGTCATATCATGCTCCTTACAATGATGAAAAATAGATATTTGTATATATCCATGGTACAATGACTATTATCTTCAATAGATTTTTAACTAGTCTTCACCTACTGCAAGTTCAAGTCATGAAATATAGATTCTCATGTTTTCCAAATTCCAAGTATAGTTGTAATATGCAAAATAATTCTTGCATAATTTACCATGTAATAATAAGCCAATCATTATCTCGATCATTGTCGTAACTTTCATTTTCCCTACTCACGTTCACTACGTGAAAGTTTTCATGATGTAGATCAAACTAGGGAACAATGGTGAACCCCAAAATCAATTTGTGCGAGTAGTGCCACATTCACGTTCCCACATGATGTCGAAGTACAAAAGGAGCAGTTGAAGTAACCATCTGCTCAAGTTCTTGAGGCTCTACTATTAGCAAAAAGAAGAGCATTAGGTGCGTTGCGAGATGTAGTCGAGATCTTGAGGAAAAAAATAGAGCAATCAAATGCAGTCCTCACCAAAGTCAAACATGTTGGGGAACGTTGCAGAAAATAAAAAATTTCTACGCTTTCACCAAGATCAATCTATGAGTTCATCTAGCAACGAGAGAGAGGAGTGCATCTACATACCCTTGTAGATCGTGAGCGGAAGCGTTCAAGAGAACGGGGTTGAGGGAGTCGTACTCGTCGTGATCCAAATCACCGATGATCCTAGTGCTGAACGGACAGCACCGCCGCATTCAACACATGTACGGTTGGGAAGACGTCTCCTCCTTCTTGATCCAGCAAGGGGGAAGGAGAGGTTGATGAAGATCCAGCAGCACGACGGCGTGGTGGTGGATGCAGCAGCGATCTCGGCAGGGCTTCGCCGAGTTCTACGAGAGGGAGAGGTGTAGCAGAGGGGGAGGGAGGCGCCAAGAGCATGGGTGCGGCTGCCCTGCCTCCCCCCTTCTTTATATAGGCCCCAAGGGGGGCGCCGGCCCTAGGAGATGCAATCTCCAAGGGGGGGCGGCGACCAAGCGGGGTGGCTTGCCCCCCAAGCCAAGTGGAGGCGCCCCACCCCTAGGGTTTCCAACCCTAGGCGCAGGAGGGGCCCAAGGGGGGCGCACCAGCCCACCAGGGGCTGGTTCCCCTCCCACTTCAGCCCATGGGGCCCTCCGCGATAGGTGGCCCCACCCGGTGGACCCCTGGGACCCTTCCGGTGGTCCTGGTACAATACCGGTGACCCCCGAAACTTTCCTGATGGCCGAAACTTGACTTCCTATATATAATTCTTTACTTACGGACCATTCCGGAACTCCTCGTGACATCCGGGATCTCATCCGGGACTCCAAACAACTTTCGGGTTACTGCATACTCATATCTCTACAACCCTAGCGTCACCGAACCTTAAGTGTGTAGACCCTACGGGTTCGGGAGACATGCAGACATGACCGAGACACCTCTCCCGTCAATAACCAACAGCAGGATCTGGATACCCATGTTGGATCCCACAAGCTCCTCGATGATCTCATTGGATGAACCACGATGTCGAGGATTCTATCAATCACGTATACAATTCCCTTTGTCAATCGGTACATTACTTGCCCGCGATTCCATCGTCGGTATCCCAATACCTCGTTTAATCTCGTTACCGGCAAGTCACTTTACTCATACCGTAATGCATGATCCTGTGACCAGACACTTGGTCACATTGAGCTCATTATGATGATGCATTACCGAGTGGGCCCAGAGATACCTCTCCATCATACGGAGTGACAAATCCCAGTCTCGATTCGTGCTAACCCAACAAACACTTTTGGAGATACCCGTAGTGCACCTTTATAGTCACCCAGTTACGTTGTGACGTTTGGCACACCCAAAGCACTCCTACGGTATCCGGGAGTTGCACAATCTCATGGTCTAAGGAAATGATACTTGACATTTGGAAAAGCTCTAGCTAAACGAACTACACGATCTTTGAGCTATGCTTAGGATTGGGTCTTGTCCATCACATCATTCTCCTAATGATGTGATCCCGTTATCAATGACATCCAATGCCCATAGTCAGGAAACCATGACTATATGTTGATCAACGAGCTAGTCAACTAGAGGCTTACTAGGGACATGTTGTGGTCTATGTATTCACACGTGTATTATGATTTCCAGATAACACAATTATAGCATGAATAACAGACAATTATCATGAACAAAGAAATATAATAATAACCATTTTATTATTGCCTCTAGGGCATATTTCCAACAGTCTCCCACTTGCACTAGAGTCAATGATCTAGTTACATTGTGATGAATCAAACACCCATAGAGTTCTGGTGTTGATCATGTTTTACCCTAGGGAGAGGTTTAGTCAACGGATCTGCTACATTCAGGTCCGTATGTACTTTACAAATATCTATGTCTCCATCTTGAACATTTTCACGAATGGAGTTGAAGTGACTCTTGATGTGCCTGGTCTTCTTATGAAACCTGGGCTCCTTGGCAAGTGCAATAGCTCCAGTGTTGTCACAGAAGAGTGTGATTGGCCCTGACGCATTGGGTATGACTCCTAGGTCGGTGATGAACTCCTTCACCCAGATTGCTTCATGCGCTGCCTCCGAGGTTGCCATGTACTCTGCTTCACATGTAGATCCCTCCATGATGCTTTGCTTGCAACTGCACCAGCTTACTGCCCCACCATTCGGAATATGCACGTATCCGGTTTGTGACTTAGAGTCATCCAGATCTGTGTCGAAGCTAGCGTCGACATAGCCCTTTACGACGAGCTCTTTGTCATCTCCATAAACGAGAAACATATCCTTAGTCCTTTTCAGGTACTTTAGGATGTTCTTGACCGCTATCCAGTGTTCCATGCCGGGATTACTTTGGTACCTTCCTACCAAACTTACGGCAAGGTTTACATCAGGTCTGGTATACAGCATGGCATACATAATAGACCCTATAGTTGAGGCATAGGGGATGACACTCATCTTTTCTCTATCTTCTGCCGTGGTCGGGCATTGAGCTGAGCTCAATTTCACACCTTGCAACACAGGCAAGAACCCCTTCTTAGACTGATCCATATTGAACTTTTCAATATCTTATCAAGGTATGTGCTTTGTGAAAGACCTATGAGGCATCTCGATCTATCCCTATAGATCTTGATGCCTAGTATGTAAGCAGCTTCTCCAAGGTCCTTCATTGAAAAACACTTATTCAAGTAGGCCTTAATGTTGTCCAAAAGTTCTATATCATTTCCCATCAAAAGTATGTCATCTACATATAATATGAGAAATGCTATAGAGCTCCCACTCAGTTTCTTGTAAACGCAGGCTTCTCCATAAGTCTGCATAAACCCAAACGCTTCGATCATCTCATCAAAGCGAATGTTCCAACTCCGAGATGCTTGCACCATCCCATAAATGGATCGCTGGAGCTTGCATACCTTGTTAGTATTCTCAGGGTCGAAAAAACCTTCCGGCTGCATCATATACAGTTCTTCCTTAAGATGGTCGTTAAGGAATGTCGTTTTGACGTCCATTTGCCATATCTCATAATCATAGTATGCGGCAATCGCTAACATGATTCAGACGGACTTTAGCTTCGCTACGGGAGAGAATGTCTCATCGTAGTCAACCCCTTGATGTTGTCGATAACCCTTAGCGACCAGTCAAGCTTTATAGATGGTAACATTACCATCCGCGTCCGTCTTCTTCTTAAAGATCCATTTGTTTTCTATCGCTCGCCGATCATCGGGCAAGTCTGTCAAAGTCCATACTTCGCTTTCATACATGGATCCTATCTCGGATTGCATGGCTTCAAGCCATTTGTTGGAATCTGGGCCCGCCATCGCTTCTTCATAGTTCGAAGGTTCACCATTGTCTAACAACATGATTTCCAGGACAGGGTTGCCATACCACTCTGGTGTGGAACGTGTCCTCGTGGACCTACGAAGTTCAGTAGTAACTTGATCTGAAGTACCTTGATCATCATCATTAACTTCCTCTTTAGTTGGTGCTGGCACCACAGGAACATCTTCCCGAGCTGCGCTACTCACCGGTTCAAGAGGTAGTACTTCATCAAGTTCCACTTTCCTCCCACTTACTTCTCTCGAGAGAAACTCTTTCTCCAGAAAGGACCCGTTCTTGGCAACAAAGATCTTGCCTTCGGATCTGAGGTAGAAGGTATACCCAATGGTTTCCTTGGGGTATCCTATGAAGACGCATTTTTCAGACTTGGGTTCGAGCTTTTCAGGTTGGAGTTTCTTGACATAAGCATCGCATCCCCAAACTTTTAGAAACGAAAGCTTAGGTTTCTTACCAAACCATAATTCATACGATGTCGTCTCAACGGATTTAGACGGTGCCCTATTTAAAGTGAATGTAGCTGTCTCTAGAGCATATCCCCAGAAAGATAGCGGTAAATCGGTAAGAGACATCATAGATCGCACCATATCCAATAAAGTGTGATTACGACGTTCGGACACACCGTTACGCTGAGGTGTTCCAGGCGGCATGAGTTGTGAAATGATTCCACATTTCCTTAAGTGCGTACCAAATTCATGACTTAAATATTCTCCTCCACGATCTGATCATAAGAACTTTATCTTTCGGTCACGTTGATTCTCTACCTCATTCTGAAGTTCCTTGAACTTTTCAAAGGTCTCAGACTTGTGATTCATCAAGTAGACATACCCATATGTACTCAAGTCGTCAGTGAGAGTGAGAACATAACGATATCCTCCACGAGCCTCAACGCTCATTGGACCGCACACATTAGTATGTATGATTTCCAATAAGTTGGTTGCTCACTCCATTGTTTCGGAGAACAGAGTCTTGGTCATTTTGCCCATGAGGCATGGTTCGCATGTGTCAAATGATTCATAATCGAGAGACTTTAAAAGTCCATCATCATGGAGCTTCTTCATGCGCTTGACACCAATGTGACCAAGGCGGCAGTGCCACAAGTATGTGGGACTATCGTTATCAACTTTACATCTTTTGGTATTCACACTATGAATATGTGTAACATCACGTTCAAGATTCATTAAGAATAAACCATTGACCATCGGGGCATGACCATAAAACTTATCTCTCATATAAATAGAACAATGATTATTCTCAGATTTAAGTGAGTAGCCATCTCGCATTAAATGAGATCCAGATACAATGTTCATGCTTAAAGCTGGCACTAAATAACAATTATTGAGGTTTAAAACTAATCCCGTAGGTAAATGTAGAGGTAGCGTGCCGAAGGCAATCACATCGACCTTGGAACCATTCCCGACGCACATCGTCACCTCGTCCTTCGCCAGTCTCCGCTTATTCTGCAGCTCCTGTTTTGAGTTACAAATATGAGCAACGGCACCGGTATCAAATACCCAGGAGCTACTACGAGTACTGGTAAGGTACACATCAATTACATGTATATCACATATACCTTTAGTGTTGCCGGCCTTCTTGTCCGCTAAGTATTTGGGGCAGTTCAGCTTCTAGTGACCACTTCCCTTGCAATAAAAGCACTCTGTCTCAGGCTTGGGTCCATTCTTTGGCTTCTTCCCGGCAACTGGCTTACCGGGCGCGGCAACTCCCTTGTCGTCCTTCTTGAAGTTCTTCTTACCCTTGCCTTTCTTGAACTTAGTGGTTTTATTCACCACCAACACTTGATGTTCCTTTTTGATCTCTACCTCCGCTGATTTCAGCATTGAATATACCTCAGGAATGGTCTTTTCCATCCCCTGCATATTGAAGTTCATCACAAAGCTCTTGTAGCTCGGTGGAAGCGACTAAAGGATTCTGTTAATGACCGCGTCATCCGGGAGATTAACTCCCAGCTGAGTCAAGCGATTGTGCAACCCAGACATTTTGAGTATGTGCTCACTAACAGAACTATTTTCCTCCATCTTACAACTGAAGAACTTGTCGGAGACTTCATATCTCTCGACCCGGGCATGAGCTTGGAAAACCATTTTCAGCTCTTCGAACATCTCATATGCTCCGTGTTGCTCAGAACGCTTTTGGAGCCCCGGTTCTAAGCTGTAAAGCATGCCGCACTGAACGAGGGAGTAATCATCAGCACGAGACTGCCAAGCATTCATAACGTCTTGGTTCTCTGGGATGGGTGCTTCACCTAGCGGTCCTTCTAGGACATAATCTTTCTTTGCAGCTATGAGGACGATCCTCAGGTTCCGGACCCAGTCCATTTAGTTGCTACCATCATCTTTCAGCTTGGTTTTCTCTAGGAACGCGTTGAAGTTGAGGTGGACATGAGCATTGGCCATTTGATCTATAAGACATTTTTGTAAAGATTTTAGACTAAGTTCATGATAATTAAGTTCATCTAATCAAATTATTTAATGAACTCACACTCAGATTAGACATCCCTCTAGTCATCTAAGTGATACATGATCCGAGTCGACTAGGCCGTGTCCGATCATCACGTGAGACGGACTAGTCATCATCGATGAACATCTCCATGTTGATCGTATCTTCCATACGACTCATGTTCGACCTTTCGGTATCTTGTGTTCCGAGACCATGTCTGTACATGCTAGGCTCGTCAAGTTAACCTAAGTGTTTATGCATGTGTAAATCTGTCTTACACCCATTGTATGTGAACGTTAGAATCTATCACACCCGATCATCACGTGGTGCTTCGAAACAAAGAACTTTCACAACGGCGCACAGTTAGGGGGAACACTTTCTTGAAATTATTATGAGGGATCATCCTATTTACTACCGTCGTTCTAAGTAAACAAGATGCAAAAACATGATAAACATCACATGTAATCAAATAGTGACATGATATGGCCAATATCATATAGCTCCTTTGATCTCCATATTCGGGGCTCCATGATCATCTTCGTCACCGGCATGACACCATGATCTCCATCATCATGATCTCCATCATCGTGTCTCCATGAAGTTGCTCGCCAACTATTACTTCTACTACTATGGCTAACGGTTTAGCAATAAAGTAAAGTAATTACATGGCGTTTAATCATTGACACACAGGTCATACAATAATTAAGACAACTCCTATGGCTCCTGCCGGTTGTCATACTCATCGACATGCAAGTCGTGATTCCTATTACAAGAACATGATCTCATACATCACATATATATATCATTCATCACAACTTTTGGCCATATCACATCACAAGGCACGTGCTGCAAAACAAGTTAGACGTCCTCTAATTGTTGTTGCATGTTTTTACGTGGCTGCAATAGGGTTCTAGCAAGAACATTTTCTTACCTACGTGAAAGCCACAACATGATATGCCAACTTCTATTTACCCTTCATAAGGACCCTTTTCATCTAATCCGCTCCAACTAAAGTGGGAGAGACAGACACCCGCTAGCCACCTTATGCAACTAGTGCATGTCAGTCAGTGGAACCTGTCGCACCTAAGCGTACGTGTAAGGTCGGTCCGGGCCGCTTCATCCCATGATGCCGCCGAAGCAAAATAAGACTAGTAGTGGCAAGAAAGTTGACAACATCTACGCCCACAAAAAATGGTGTTCTACTCGTGCAAACAGAACTACGCATAGACCTAGCTCTGATACCACTGTTGGGGAACGTTGCAGAAAATAAAAAAATTCTACGCTTTCACCAAGATCAATCTATGAGTTCATATAGCAACGAGAGAGAGGAGTGCATCTACATACCCTTGTAGATCGAGAGCGGAAGCGTTCAAGAGAACGAGGTTGAGGGAGTCGTACTCATCGTGATCCAAATCACCGATGATCCTAGTGCTGAACGGACAGCACCTCCGCGTTCAACACACGTACGGCTGCATCCACGAAGAAGGACTCTCTGAAGGATCTGAAGATGGTGGTGAGATGACCGTCCACTCGGGCGATGATTCGTCCGCCGGTGCAACAGATTCATTATACCAAGTCCAAGATGGCGTGCTTGGGGGCTGTTCCGATGGCACTAGTATTCTGGACCCCTATGAGCTGCTGAGATGGGTAGGAGTCTTCATGGCTGGAACTCAACCCGGCCAAAATTCTACGGCCGCTACGGCGATAATATCCGGAACAGGGGCCACCAGGGCAGGAGGCCCTGTGCACCCGCCGGCTCAGGTGCTGATAGACCTCATGGACAAGCTTACGACCCTGTTAACCACCACGGTTATCCCTGCAAACAATGATGAGCATGATGCGGAGGTGGCACGGGTGCGTGAGGAAATAGCTCAGGCCAAGGAGGCCTTAGCAGCTGAGGACACTAGATTAGCCGCGGAGCGGGCGGCTCTAGATGCCCGGGCACAGTGGCTACAGTCAGAAGCTTACCAGCTCACGATGAGCTTAAACACGTCCAATGAGGTGATGAGGAGGAGACATCAGAAAACCCAGTCCCGTTTACCTCCGAATTACGACCCTCGGGTTCTTTTTGCTACACCCGGATCCGGCCCAAGTAACCCGCCAGAGACCAATCAGTTCATGACAGCCGGAGCAGGAGGACCGACTTAGCCTCAAGAGATGCTACCTCCTCATGTGAGCATGGCACCACCGCGATATGTGCCGATACCTCCGGGTCACTTTTCCAACCCCATTGAGAACTTAATCGCGGCTTCGGCGCGCTTGGCGGCTCTTCCGATATACGGTGATGACCCGACAGCGGTGGAGACCCGGAGGGTCAGAGAGCTTCTCCAGACGGCCCTGGCTCAGCAAGAGACCTATTCTTACAGCAGGGACAGGATTCATTCAATTCCTCCGCCTTGGTTAGCACCGCCTCGTCAGAACTGGAGCCCGAGTTACAGCAGGCACATGGAGTCTGAAGCATTGTCAAGCGACGCCCAACACCGTAACCAACCCGGTGGCTATAACCCAGTGCAAGACCGAGTACACCATGAGAACGAGTGGGCGGCTCAGCTGACAGCTCAACAGGCGGCTCATCAGGATTTCCGAGAGTATCTGGTGACTTCTGTTGAGACAGGAGTAGACACTAGAACCGGTGGCATTCCTTGTTTGGTACCGGCTTTGCGTAATGTGCGCCTACCCAAGGACTTCAAGGGACCTTGAAAGGTGCCGAATTACACAGCCGACTTGCAGCCCGAAGCATGGATCGAGAGTTATGAAATGGCCATGGAGCTGTTGGAAGTCAGTGATGCAGCAATGGCTAAATACTTCACCATGATGTTAGATGGAACGGCCCGGTCTTGGTTAAAGGGTTTGCCACTCAATTCCATTGGCTCATGGGCAGAGTTAAAAGCCCGTTTCATCTAGAACTTCATGGACACCTGTAAGATATCTATGTCGATCATGGACTTGACAAATTGTAAGCAGGAGGAGGGTGAATCCACCACTCATTGGGTACGCTGGGTCAAGGAGATAATACATTCATCTGACAAGATGGATGCCGGCTCTGCAGTCCTCATGTTGGAGAAGAATTGCCGCTTTGAGCCGCTGAGGCAGAAACTGGGGTGCCTTAAACGTGACTGCAACGATATGGGTACGCTGATGGTGGCTTTAGTCAAGTATGCCGATTCTGATAGTACCAAGGATCCCGCGTCTGATGATGAGAAGACAGGGAAGGGAAAGAGGAACGGCAATGGAAAGAGTCAGCAGCATAATCGGATGAATCAAGGTGGCAATAAGCGTAAGGCGGACGGCAACCCGGAGTTTGTAGCCAACGCTGATGCACAGGGCAACAATCAGAGACGTAAGGGCAGGCCGCCCCCTCGATCTGGCGGGTCAGGCCCTTCTCTTGAGTAGTTACTTAATGAGCCTTGCCCGAGACACGGCACACGAGAACGACCTGCCACCCACTTATGGAAAGATTGCACGATCATGAAGGCTTTTAAGAATTCCAATACGTTTGGTGAAAACTCCGGGTCTGGCGGCGGCTCAGGAGCTGGCGGTTTTCATGGCCCGGGCGGTGGTTCAAACTTCGACTTTCAGGGACATCCAGGCAGTAATAATCAGCAACAGTCTGGTCAAGGAGGGCAACAACATCAACAGTCGGGTTATCAAAGCCATCCGAAGCAGTTGAGTGGTGGGCAGTATCACGTGTTTACCACTAGCTTGTGCAAACGTGACCAGAAGGTTCATAAGTGGGCCATGAATTCTGTTGAGCTGGCAATTCCTCGTTATCTGAGGTGGTTAGAATAGCCCATTATATGGAGCAGAGAAGATCACCCTCCACGGGTCGATAATCCGGGTCAGTTAGCCTTGGTGGTAGCACCTCAGGTTGGTGGATATAAATTCACCAAGGTACTCATGGACGGAGGTAGCAGCATCAATATCCTCTACTACGAGACCTTTCAACGCATGGGGTTGACTGATAAGAATTTGAGAACATCCAACACTATTTTCCATGGAGTGGTTCCTGGCAAGTCGGCTTACCCGATTGGCAAGATTGAACTGGAGGTGGCCTTTGGAGATGAGTATGACTCCAGGGCTGAGAAATTGTCGTTTGAAGTGGTTAAAATCAGGAGTCCATATCACGCTCTATTTGGACGACCGGCTTATTCTAAGTTCATGTCACGACCATGTTACGTTTATTTACAGCTCAAGATGCCGGGTCACAAGGGCACCATCACTGTGCATGAGAGTCAAAAGGTGGCCTTGGAGTGTGAAGAAGGTGACGCGGCGTATGCTGAGTCCGCCTGTGTCGCGGAAGAGCTCAAATTTTATCAAGACAATGTTAAACCGGCAGATATGACCTCCCTAAAGAAGCCAACTACTGAGCATGACCCAGCGTTGAAGTTTAAATCGGTCGCTGAGACGAAGCTTGTTGACTTTACCCCAGGCGATTCTTCTAAGCAGTTCAGTATCAGTACCAATTTGGATCCTAAATAGGAAAGCGCGCTCATCGAGTTCATCCGTGATAACCGGGACATCTTTGCGTGGAAACCTTCTAACATGCCGGGGTGTACCAAGGGAACTCACTGAGCACACTCTCAATATTGATCCGAAGTATAAGCCGGTCAGGCAGTTTCTCCGACGGTTCAACAAAGAGAGACGGAAAGCCATTGGGGAAGAGGTCGCCCATCTCTTAGCGGCCGGGTTTATTGTTGAAGTTTTTCACCCGGAGTGGTTGGCTAGCCCGGTGCTTGTACTCAAGAAGAACGGCACTTGGCGGATGTGTGTGGATTACACGGACTTAAACAAGGCTTGTCCGGCTGGTCCCTTTGCTCTCCCCCGTATTGATTAAATCATTGATGCTACAGCGGGTTGTGAACGTTTGAGCTTCTTGGATGCTTACTCTGGTTATCATCAAATCAAAATGGCAGTGAAGGACAAGGAGAAGACAACTTTCATCACTCTGTTTGGAGCCCTCTGTTATGTATCTATGCCGTTTGGACTCAAGAGTGCCCAGGTGACTTATCAGCGATGTGTACAGAACTGTTTACACGATCAAATCGGGCGTAATGTTCATGCTTATGTGGATGACATCACGGTGAAGTCCAGAGAAAAGGAAACCTTGATATCTGACTAGAAAGAGACCTTTGATAATCTCCGGGTTTACAAGATGATGCTTAACCCAGCCAAGAGTGTGTTTGGTGTACCTGCAGGCAAGCTCTTGGGTTTTCTGGTATCAAACAGAGGCATTGAAGCTAATCCGGAGAAGGTTAAGGCGATTACCTCTCTGGCTAAACCGGCGTGCATCAATGATGTTCAGCGACTGGCGGGTCGTGTTGCCGCTTTGAGCCGGTTAGGTGAGAAGGCCCTACCACTGTATTAGATGATGAAGAAAACTGACACTTTTTTCTGGAGTGATGCTGCAGATGCTGCCTTTGAAGACTTGAAGAGGCAATTGTCTGAACCACCAGTTCTTGCGGCTCCCGTTGATAAAGAGCCGTTGCTGTTATACGTGGCTGCTAATTCACGACCCGTCAGTGTTTCCATCATGGTGGAGCGTAAGGAAGCTGACAAGGAGCATCCGGTTCAGCGGCCGGTTTACTACATCAGTGAAGTGCCCATTGAGTCTAAGCAAAGGTATCCACATTGGCAGAAACTTGTCTATGGAGTATTTATGGCCTACCGGAAGTTGAAGCAGTACTTTCAAAGTCATCCCATAACTGTGGTAAGTTCTGCCCCCTTGGGAGACATCATCCAGAATAGGGAGACCATAGGACGAGTCGCCAAGTGGGCTATCGAGCTTGGACCTCATGGTTTGAAATATATGCTGCGTACTGCTATTAAATCTCAAGCCTTAGTGGACTTTATCAATGATTGGACAGAGTTGCAGGCACCTGAGGAGAAGCCGGATAATACATATTGGACTATTCACTTTGATGGGTCCAGGCAGTTAGAAGGCTCGGGGGCTAGAGTTGTTTTAACTTCCCCTCGAGGTGACAAATTTTGTTACGTGCTCCGGCTTATGTTTCCTTGTACTAACAATGCAGCTAAGTACGAGGCCTTACTCCATGGTCTCCGGATTGCCAAAGAGATGAATTTAAGCCGAGTAAGGTGCTTAGGCGACTCAGATCTTGTGGCCCAATAGGTATCAAGCAAGTAGGACTCCAAGGATCCTCTCATGGCGGCTTATCGTCGTGAAGTAGATGTTGTGGCTGGGCATTTCAAGGGTTATCAAGTGGAGCACATTGATCGAAGGAAGAATGAGGCGGCTGATGCTTTAAGCCGGCTGGGATCTCAATGTAAGCCAGTGCCACCTAACATCTTTCTCGATATTTTGCATAACCCTTCTGTCAAGGTGCCTACTGAGGAAGAACTAGCGGTGCCAGACCCGAAGGCATAGCTGGTGGCAGCTCTTCATGTCATCCCGGATTGGACAGTGCCATATTTGGCCTATATGACCCGGGGAGAGTTGCCTGAGGATGAGACTTTGGCGAGGCAAATTGTTAGGCGATCCAAATCCATGACGTTTGTTAATGGTGAGTTGCATCATTGCAGTGTAATGGGGGCGTTTCAACGCTGTGTGTCGCCTGCGGAGGGACAAGAGATACTTCACGAGATCCATGAAGGAGACTGTGGGCATCATACCGGCTCAAAATCTCTTGTGGCCAAGGCTTTCCGTCATGGTTTCTACTAGCTGACGGCTCATGCTGGCATGGAGGATCTGGTCAGTAAATGTGACGGTTGTCAGAAGTTCTCACGACGCGCTCATGTGCCGACTCAAGAATTGAGGATGATTCCAATTACTTGGCCGTTCGCAGTCTAGGGGCTTGACATGATTGGGCCTTTTAAGAGGTCTAAGGATAAAAAGACACATCTCCTGGTGGCAATGGATAAGTTTACAAAGTGGGTTGAGACAGAGCCAGTCAGTAAGTGTGATGCAGCCACGGCGGTTCAGTTCATGAAAAAGGTGATCTTTTGTTTTGGTTTCCCACACAGCATTATAACTGATAATGGCACTAATCTCTCCAAGGGTGCCATGGAAGAGTTCCATCAACGAGAACATATCCGGCTTGATGTTTCGGATGTTGCTCATCCTCAATCCAATCGTCAAGCAGAGAGAGCTAATCAAGAGATCCTGAAGGGTATCAAGCCCCAGCTCTTTGTCCCCTTAAAACGGACTCCGGGTTGTTGGGTGGAGGAGTTACCCTCTACACTATGGAGCATCAACACTACGCCTAACAGATCCACGGGTTGCACACCTTTCTTCATGGTCTATGGAGGAGAGGCAGTTCTGCGAAGTGACATCCGACACGACTCACCCCGCGTGGCGGCTTACGTTGAGGCGGATAATGAAAAAGCTTGTTAGGATGCACTTGATTTGCTGGATGAGGAGCGAGACTTGGCAATAGCCCGCTCGGCGATTTACCAGCAAGACCTGCACCGCTATCACAGCCGCCGGTTTAAGAGCAAAACCTTTCAGGAAGGCGACTTGGTACTCTGGCTCATCCAAGATCAATCTGACATGCACAAGCTATCTCCGCCTTGGGAAGGACCCTTTGTAGTCAGCAAGAATCTGAACAACGGGTCATACTACCTCATTGATGTTAGAGAGCACAAAGACTCACGTAAGTCGGAGGAGGAGACCCGCCGGCCGTGGAATATTGCCCATCTTCGGCCTTACTATACTTGAGCCACCGGCTCTCAAGATGTATATATTTTGACGATGTACATATTATATGAAGCAATAAAGCAGGACCTCTGTCCTTTTTTCCTCAAAAATGTTTATATGTCTTCCTTATCAGGTGGCGGAAACAACCAACAGGGAGCGGATCACATCTGAATCCGGCTTTCCCTTTGGTCCGTCTTATGATCATATCTGAATCTAGCCATGATCACTTGGGGGCTTCCTGTTCAAACATAGGTCGTATTCGAACCAAAGAGAACATAGCTGTCGATACCCACTTGATCGGCATATTGCCAAACCTATTTGGGGGCTTCTTGATCCTATTTGAATCAAAGCTTAACCCCTTTGGGTCTGACGTGGATTGTATTTGAATCAGCGTCATTAAACAACTCATATGGTCACTTGGGGGCTTCCTATTCAAACATAGGGCGTATTCGAACCAAAAGAGAACATAGCTGTCGATACCCACTTGATCGGCATCGCCAAAGCCACTGGGGGCTATATGATCGTATCCGAATCTTAGCTTAACCCCTTTGGAATGGTTTACTGATCCTATTCGAATCAGAAGCCTGTAAATGTTGTTCATTATCCATCATAAGCATAATTACTTTGACTATTTTGAGACCTTTCTTGAAAGAGTTATGAGATGGTTTTTTGATTCTTCCAGTTTAACATTTATCATCCCAGGTTGTCAAGTGCCAGGTGAACATCATATAAGCAGGAAAGATTATCAAAGGGATCGCAGGTATGCTATTATGATTATGTTTGACAAATATGGTCATAAACCGGCCTGTACATGATGTCTTTGGTTTGTATTCTGGGTTATCAATACTTTATGTGACCCCCAATGCGATAAACCGCCAAGGGAATTTTGCTTGTTTTATGTGCAGGATAAGGCAAGCAAATTTAAATGTCAAGGAAATAAACGTTCAATATAAACTAGAAAAATATAGCGATGTCGGCTTACGAAAATGTTAAGCGCTAGAAACATGCGCGAAGGCATGGCAAACATTGAGAAGTTTTTCTACCATATTACAAGACTCCTCGAGTCTGAATAAATAAAGCATTGTTTTTTGCAAATTGTCTGGCGATTCACTCCTTTGGCGGGCTTGAAGATTCCGGGTTATCCTTATCCGCCTCTCCGTCGGTCGCTTTGTCCTGGAAGGTTGACGAGGCCTAGTCAATGCCACTCAAGGGTTCAAACTCAGCTTCATCATCTATTAAACCGGCTGGGTTCACTTCAGGGGCAAAAGTATGCTTACGCGTTGGAGGGATCAGGCTGACTTGATCATATGGAGTGTTTGGAATTCGCCGGTTCTCACTGTCATAGCCCGGAGAATACTTGGTGAGGTCAGTATCATTCCAAATAAGGGTAGCCACGGGACGTATGACTTTGACACAGGTGGTGAAATCATGATCATCAAATATGGTACCATCTTCCTTCAGACTCGGGTATCCAAGAGCAAGGACGGCCGGGTCTAGTTCTGGCATCCATGTTTTGGCCCGGCTCAATGCGGCTACGGCCCCGGCTCTTGAAGATGCCCGCCTTAAATCCTGGATCCGCTGAGGTAGCACAGCGAGACACTTTAGCACGTCTTGCAGAAGGTGGGGAGTTGTATTTGATAAGGCTACAACAGCCAAAGCACGTTGTGACCCGGTGTACAGCTGCTCCACTAGAGTGTAAACCGCCTTAAGTTTGATCAGCATGTTCTGCTTGAGGTTGGTGCTCCTGGGGCCTGTGTGTTCACAAACATAAAAGTGAGCCGGAGATAACAATCACAGCAATAATCGAAGGAAGGACTGCAATGTTTGGGGTTATGAACAGTAACTTACCGAAGATGGCTGAGACCATTTGAGATATATGACGCTTTAAGTCGGACAGCTCGGTTGTTGCTTCTGCAAGTGATGCCTCTGCCGTCTCAGCCCGGGGCCACCAGTGAAGCCTTCTCGTCAGCCCAGATTTTCTTATCTGACTCAAAATTCTTCTTCAATTTCTCTTTTTCAGAGACACTGAATGCAAACTTGGAGTTGGCTTTTTGAGTTTCAACTTCTTGAGTCATCCGACGACTCTTCAGGTCAGCAATCTCCGACTCAAATTGACTTATGGTGACCTACATTGATACCGGGTTATGGTAAGAATCATGGTAAGATAATATTAAGTCCCAAGTACTTTGCAAGCAAAGGTTCTTGACACTTGGGGGCTAATGTATGCTGAAGAATTTTTAACCTACCATGTCGGGTCAGACATATTAAGTCTCAAGCACTTTACAAGTAAAGATACTTGACACTTGGGGGCTAATGAGTATCGCAAATTCAACCTATCATGCTATCACCGGGATAAATATATTCTCTTTAAATCGGACAAACTAACAGTAAAGCAGATTTCTAAGTCTACTGCATATTTATTTATAAGCAATAGACTTGGGGGCTGGTATAGTAACTAAGATTCAGGGAAATAGCATAAGTTATACCTCAGATTTGTGCTGTATTTGTTTTACCATGTCAATTTCCAGGTCAGGGCTATTATGCACTTGATTGAGATAGCCCGAGACTATATCACCAATGCTTAAGTGAGTATAATCAGTGATGTCCTGCTTGGCCTTTCGGCGTTCGACAAGTTCTTCCTTGGCAGTACATTGGGCAAGGATAGTAGGTCGCCCCGGTTCAACTAACTGACTTTTTAGAAATTCAACCTCCGGGTCAGTCGTCTTGACCGGGCTAGGAGCTTCCGGGTTATTGGAGCTGTTGAGAGTATCTTCGGCAGGCGGGTCAGAGGTTGGCACCGGAATGTCAGAAGCCGGTTCAGACGGTTGATGGGTGGAGCTGTCTGGAGCAGACATATCAATCGCCGGTCAATTACAATCGGGTCTTGGGACGGCTTATTCTTCTTTGCCCTCTTGCTGGGCTTCACTTGCATTCTATTAACAAAGGTAGAAGGATGACTACTAAAGCATGAGTAAGGTAAAGCCTAAAGTAACTAAAGTTACAGTACCCGGTAGCAGTTTTGAAAGTCGGCATGTTTGATTGCATAGACTCGCCAGAGGAAGGAGAGGTGTCTTGATAATTGGAGTCAGATGAATTAAGAGGTTGGCAAATTAAACCCGCCAAAGGTAAAACAGAACGTAAATCGGAGATAACCTCAGTCCGACGCTTCCTAGTTGCATTAGGTAAGCCGGAGGAGAGTTCTGCATCCTTGTTGGTCCGGGACTGCCTCCGGTTTTCAAACTGTTCTTGCTTCAAAAGAAATTGAGGATCTTGATAAGCTAGAAGATGTGAAAATCTTACTTTCCGGGTTACCCTTCGGATTTTTTGCTTTGGCAAAGGCTCTGAGTCGGAGGAGATTACAGTTACCTCTTCGCCAACCGCTTGGTTGTTCCCCGTATTCTCCTGAAAGGATGGAAGGTCAATAAAATAATGACAAAGGAGTTAAGAGAATCAGGGATTACCTCTTCATCATCCGAAGAAGTGTCATCCAATTTGAGTAAATTGGAAGCGTTGGGTTTCTTCTTCTTGGAAGTTCCCATTTTGGCGGCTTTCCTTTCGGTTTTCTTAGTGGTCTTGGCTTGTTTAGCAGCTTCATGGTCATATTGGACCTTCCAAAAGTTGTCGTCGGCCTATGAAAAAAGATAAGAAATTATGAGTACAAGTAAGGTGTGACAAGGCTAGGAATATTTATTGAGGTTGATGACTCACTGCAGGGGTCGGGTTCTTCTTGCAGAAGGGAAGTAAGTCGAAGGCATTACTAGTTACTATGCCCTCCTTTAGCAGTGACTGGGTCGTAGCTTCCACCACATCATCTAGTAAATCGTCAGGGCTATGACGCAGTGGATCATCCTTTTCGCCTGAGTAAGTATACATTAAGCCAGGACGGCGGCTTAACGGAAGTACTCGCCAAGTGACCCATACTCGGACTAGATCAATGTCGTTTAGACCATTTCCCAAAAGGGCTTTGATCTTTTTGATGGTGGGATTGAGAGGCAGACGCTCAACAGCAGTTAGCTTATCTGCCAGCGGATGGCTGGACTCGAGGCGCAGAGTGCGAAAACTGGGCAAGGGCTCTCGTCAGCCGGAGAAGTGTCCGGGCAATAAAACCACGTCTGATTCCAATCTTTCGGATGACTCGGCAGTTCTTCATAAGGGAAAAGCAATCTCTCTGCCGCTGGATTGAGATGCCGCCAAGTTCAAGACTGGGTCCGTTGGCATGTTCATTTTGCCGGTTCAAGTAGAAAAGCTCTCTGAACAGAAGCAGATTTGGCTCCTCTCCCAGATACACATCACAGAAGACTTGGAAATTGCAAATATTTGACACAGAATTGGGTCCGATGTCTTGAGGTCTAAGGTCAAAGAAATTTAAAACCTCCCTGAAGAATTTTGAGCCGGGAGGGGCAAATCCCTGGTTCATGTGATCCGTAAAAACTATCACCTCCCCTTCTTTGGGGTGAGGCTTCTCTTCAGACGGGTCAGGGGCACGATAAGACATGACCTCTTTCTTAGGCAGATGGCCAGACTTCACAAATTCAGACAGTTTGCTTCTTGTGACTGTGGATGGGACCCAATTACAGGTCACAGAAGCCTTGGCCGCCTTAGGTGCCATGACGAAAATTGAGGCCTATGACAAAATAAGAGGTTCCGGTTCAAATTTAACCCGGAGGAAAATATTTAAAACTAGTCAAGGTGGCGTCTTAAAAAGGGGCCTAATGATATATGGATAACTATGCAATCAATATTAAGCCTCTACAGGTGTCAATGAGCAGTTAAACATATTTGACAGCGGCAGTTTTGCACTTCCGGGTGAAACAAACAAGTTTCACAAGTTGCTGTTATTATTTTGGATCAAACAGCTATTCTAAAAAGAAAATTTTCTAGACCTAGAACTGGTGCAGATGAAGCTCAAGGGCTCGAATGGGGCCTCTGTGTGACAGAAAGGGATCTATTTGCATTCAAAATAGGTGTGGAATATCTACCGCATCAGTTTTACTATCTTCAAGATCAAGAAGAGCGGGGGTGATGAAATCTATGAAAGGAACCTAATGAACAGCGACGAACGCGAAGAACTCGAAGGACCTAATGTAGATCTAAGAAGCAGAAAAGAGGATACTTGCAGATGCAGGATTGCGGCGGAGGGTTGTTGCATTTTTTCTAGTCAAACCAAGTTGATGCAGCGGCCGGAGTTGGTGAAGACGAAGAGATCTGCGACGGCGTCGGCGGCGGAGCTCGAGCAACAGAGAAGCAGCGAGAGGAAAAGGATGACTAGAAGGAGGAGAATGGGAAGACCTAGGTCGCGCCTATTTATAAGGAAAGGATGACTGAGATGGCGCGAGAAACGAGGAGATAAAAGTTATTATCCAGCGGCCCCGACGCCTCGGTTTTCGGAACAGTCAGCAAAGGCAAGATCCGTTGGAGGATACGGTGGAATAAAGAAAGAGTTTAAGTAAGGATGACGTCATGGCGGGTTAACACGGATCCGAAAGCGTCATGGCGAGTTAAAGAAAACCTTTGCGCAGTCAGAAGACTGAAGATTAATTTCTTAAGGTATTTTAAGATTGACATGAACAGGCTCAAATCAATCTGGGGCCTAATGTTGGGGATATAACTATTTGTAAGCCGCCCAGGAGGGGCCGGGTTACGCAAAGAAGACTCACAGAAAGAGGCCCAAAACCAAGCATGAAGATGGCGGTTCAATAAAGGTCCTAAAAGCCCACAGGCAACTTAAGGCCCATTGTAGTAAACCACCACAATGGCATGACTTGTATCATAAGGTAGATTTAACTAGTCACCGAGCCGGACACTGTTTATAAGCCGGCCGGGACTCTATAAGCCACAGGGCGTCGACCCGTGTATATAAGGGGACGACCTGCTAGCGGCTTAGGGAAAGAAACAACTCATCGAGAGCCGGGCATAGCATATCTCGCTCCCTGGTCATCGAAACATCAATACCAACCCAACTAGACGTAGGCCTTACCTTCATCATAAGGGGCCGAACTAGTATAAACCTCTCGTGTCCTTTGTCCCGATTAACCCCTTCAAGCTTCCTAGTTGCGATGGCTCCACAACTAAGTCCTTTCACGAGGACATCTGATGTGACAATTCCACGACAAATTCAGTTGAAAAATTGAAACTGATAAAGAAAAACTTTTACAAACTCTGTTTGCTCTTGTTGTTGTAAATATGTGAAGCCAGCATTCAAGTTTTCAGCAAAGATTGTGTACTAACCATATTCACAATAACACTTAGGTCTCATGTTTACTCATATCAATGGCATAATCAACTAGCGAGCAATAATAATAAAACTCGGATGACAACACTTTCTCAAAACAATCATAATATGATATAACAATATGGTGTCTTGCTAGCCCTTTTAGAGACTGCAAGATATAAATGCAGAGCACCTTTAAAGATCAAGGACTGACTAAACATTGTAATTCATGGTAAAAGAGATCCAGTCACGTCATACCCAATATAAACTAATAGTAATGCATGCAAATGACAGAGGTGCTCTCCAACGGGTGCTTTTTAATAAGAGGGTGATGACTCAACATAAAAGTAAATAGATAGGCCTTTCATAGAGGGAAGCAGGGATTTGTAGAGGTGCCAGGGCTCGATTTTAAAATAGAGTTAAATAACATTTTGAGTGGTATACTTTCACTATGAACGCAACAACTATGAGATCTCGATATCTTCCATGCTACATACATTATAGGCGGTTCCCAAACAGAATGGTAAAGTTTATACTCCCCCACCACCAACAAGCATCAATCCATGGCTTGCTCGAAACAACGAGTGCCTCCAACTAGCAACAGCCCTGGGGGAGTTTTGTTTAATTATTTTGATTTGCTTTGATCTTTTTGATCATGGGAGTGGGCATCCCGTTTACCAGCCATTTTATCGTGAATGAGGAGCGGAGTCCACTCCCCTTGAGAATAACCCACCTATCATAGAAGATACAGACATCCCTAGTTGAAACATGAGCTGCTCGAGCATACAAAACATAATTTCATTTGAAGGTTTGGAGTTTGGCAAATACAAATTTACTTAGAACGGCATGTAAATACCGCATATATGAAGGTATGGTGGACTCATATGGAATAAATTTAGGGTTTATGGAGTTTAGATGCACAAGCAGTATTCCCGCTTAGTAGAGGTGAAGGCTAGAAAAAGACTGGGAAGCGACCAACTGAGAGCGCGACAACAGTCATGAACATGCATTAAAATTAATCAACACTGAGTGCAACCATGAGTAGGATATAATCCACCTTGAACATAAATATCATGAAGGCTATGTTGATTTTGTTTCAACTACATGCATGAACCACTAGTAGAAAAAGGGCCATTTGTCCCGGTTCGTAAGGGCCTTCTGTCCCGGTTCGTAAGAACAAGAGGCTCACCGCGGTAGTGCCGGCGACGAGATCGGTGCGGGCGATCAACGATGGTCAAAACGAGGATGGGGCATGACGGACCGCTAAATCTAGACAAATCTCGCGAAAAATGGAGCTCTGAGGTCGAGCTTCGAGAGGAGAAAGCTTAACTAGTGTGGCTCGGGCATTTCATCGAACACCTCATGTGCATAAGAGGTGAAGTAGAACACCCAAATGCCCTCCCCTCGCCGGCTTGAAAAAACAGAGCACTGTGGAGTGCTCTTCCACGGTGATGGGTATATATAGGTAAATTATTTGTCCCGGTTCGTGGCATGAACCGGGACTAAAGCCCCCCCTTCTACACCGGTTCAAGGCATGAACCAATACCAATGTCTGTGGGCTAGGAGCGCGGCCCATTAGTCCTGGTTCATGCCTAGAACCAGGACAAATGGATCGAGACGAACCGGGACCAATGCTCACGAGGCCCCGGCCGGCCCCCTGGGCTCCTGAACCGGGTCTAATCCCCCCCATGGGTCCCGGATCGTGAAGAACCGAGACTAATGGGCTGGCCAAGCCCGAATGAAAGCCATGTTTTCTACTAGTGAACATGTGCCAAGTCAAGTCACTCGAATCATTCAAAGGAGGATACGACCCTATCATACCACATCACAACCATTTTAATAGCATGTTGGCACACAAGGTAAACCATTATAAACTCCTAGCTAATTAAGCATGCATAAGGAACTATAATCTCTAATTGTCATTGCAAACATGTTTATTCATAATGGGTTGAATCAGGAACGATGAACTCATCATATTTACAAAAACAAGAGAGGTCGAGTTCATACAAGCTTCTCTCATCTCAATCAGTCCATCATATCTCGTCATTATTGCCTTCACTTGCATGACCGAACGGTGTGGATAATAATAATAGTGCACGTGCATTGGACTAAGCTGGAATCTGCAAGCATTCAATTCAAGGGAGAAGATAAAGTAATATGGGCTCTTGGTTAAATCAACAAGCATGACTATTAGAGCCACTAGACCTTTTCATTGTGGTCTTCTCCTCTCGACCCCCAAAAGAAAGAGAAGAGATCAAACTATTTACACGAGAAAGCTCCCAACAAGCAAAAGAAGAACAAGAAATATTTTTGGGTTTTCTTTTAATTATTACTACAGACATGGAAATTAAACTAAGTAATTTTTTTTGGTTTTTCTTAAGGTTTATCAAACACACAAGAAGAAAGCTAGAAAAATAAATTAAACTAGCATGGATAGTACAATGAAAGAGTATGAGCAATGACAACTAGAATAAGTTTGTGAACATGAATGTAATGTTGGTGAGAAATATGTACTCTCCCTAGCTTAGGCTTTTGGCCTAAGTTGGTCTATTGCCAAGGGTAGACTGGTTGATATTTGAAGTTGTAATTGGGGTCGTACTGAGATGCAGCAGCCATTGCCTCCTGAGCTACGACATGGTGGCGAGCTGCCTCTGCTCTCCTCTCGTGTTCGTTTACCTCCTACCGGGTGACAACATATATTAGTTTTTCCTGGTAATCAAAAAGGGAAGGAGCAGGGAGAGTAACATGGACAGTGCGACGTCTATCAAAGCTTAGTCGATACTGGAGGAATTTTTCATTCCTCACAAGAAAATGACGACTGACCATAGTGTCATAATCTAAATAGGCGGGAGGCAACTCCCTATCACCCTCACGTGGAGGTATACCAAGATAATTAGCAACACGGGTCGCATAAATCCCTCCAAACAAATCTCCAACTAAACAATTATTATGCAACCTACGTGCAACAATTGCCCCCAAGTTGTAATCTTTATTACCTAATATAGCACTCTTGAGAACACAAAGATCAGGAACACACATGCGACGTGCTACATCTTTACCATTAATGCATCTACCAATGAAGAGAGCAAAATAATGTATAGCAGGAAAATGAATGTTCCCTATGGTAGCTTGTGCTATATCTCTAGATTCTCCTAGAGTAATAGTAGTAAGAAAGTCTTTATATTCAGATTTATGGGGTTCATTAACATTGTCCCACTATGGAAGTTTGCAAGCAGTAGTAAAATCTTCTAAGTCCATGGTATATGATTGATCATAAATATCAAACAGGACAGTTTGAAAATTACATGAAGATGAAAATTTAAACCTTCTCACGAATGAATCAGTCAAATAGTAGTACTGAGGACACTTATCTTGCATGAAGTCCTCAAGATTGGCATTACGCACATATGCGTCAAATTCATCCTTGATGCCTGCATTGACCATAAATTCTTCTGACGGCCATTCACAAGGCCGCACATCAGCTTCCCTTGGTGGTTCATCGTCTTGGTCACGTAGCACGCCTGGGTCCTTTATTTGTTGAAGAACCACCTTGGTACATTTTCCTAGACATAATTCTTCTTGTGAAAAATTTCTGAAATTTCTAGTAACTTCAAAATAAAAGTGAATGAAACTCAATAAAACTGATAGCAACTACTCCCATAAGTGGCTAGAGCCTATATCATGCATTAGAATTACTTGGGACAACATAAATTTGACATACAAGCTCAAGAACAGGGTCACCTAGGCAGCAAAAATTTGTAATGAATAAAGCACTAGAACAAAAACTAATTGGACCATTGGAGGAGTCACATACCAAGGAACAATCTCCCAAAGCAGTTTTGTGAATGGAGCTTTGAGAAAAGAGGTCAAAAATCGCAGCAAAATGAGCTAGAACTCGTGCTTGAGCTTGCCCCCTGTTGTGTTCTCAGTGCCTAAAATCCTCAAATAATCCATAAAAATCATACTAAATTTGCAGGGCATTTGGGGAACTTTTATTTTCGGGATATTTTTTATTATATGGATAATTCAGAAAACAGACAAATAATACTATTTTTGCTTTAATTATTCTAAATAACAGAAAGTAAAAGGAGGGTACAGAAGGTTGTGCCTTCTAGTTTCATCCATCTCATGCTCATCAAAAGGAATCCACTAACAAGGTTGATCAAGTCTTGTTAACAAACTCATTTCGAATAACATGAAACCGGAGAAATTTCGAATAACACTAAGTTACCTCAACGGGGATATGAACATCCCCAATAATAAGAATATCAAAAAAAATTCTTGACAGTAGGAAGAGGAAATTCAAAACCTCCAATGATAATAGTTGGAATTTTTTCAATAGAATTGATGCTATGAACTTGAGGTTGTTTCCTCGGAAAGTGTACCGTATGCTCATTACCATTAACATGAAAAGTGACATTGCCTTTGTTGTAATCAATAACAGCCCTTGCAGTATTCAAAAAGGGTCTACCAAGGATAATCGACATACTATCGTCCTCGTGAATATCAAGAATAACAAAGTCCATTAAGATAGTGACATTTGCAACCACAACAGGCACATCCTCACAAATACCGACAGGTATAGCAGTTGATTTATCAGCCATTTGCAAAGATATTTAAGTAGGTGTCAACTTATTCAATTCAGGTCTACGATATAAAGAGAGAGGCATAACACTAACACCGGCTCCAAGATCACATAAAGCAGTTTTAACATAGTTTCTTTTAATGGAGCATGGTATAGTTGGTACCCCAGGATCTCCAAGTTTCCTAGGTACTCCACCCTTAAAACTATAATTAGCAAGCATGGTGGAAATTTCAGCTTCCGGTATCTTTCTTTTATTTGTAATAATATCCTTCATATATTTAGCATAAGGATTTACTTTGAGCATATCAGTTAAGCGCATACGTAAGAAGATAGGTCTAATCATTTCAGCAAAGTGCTCAAAATCCTCATCATCCTTTTTATTGGATGGCTTAGGAGTAAAAGGCATGGGTTTCTGAACCCATGGTTCTCTTTCTTTACAGTGCTTCCTAGCAACAAGATCTCTCTTATCATAACATTGATTCTTTGATAGTGGGTTATCAAGATCAACAGCAGGTTCAGTCTATACATCATTATTATTGCTAGGTTGAGCATCAACATGAACATTATCATTAACATTATCACTAGGTTCATGTTCATCACCAGATTGTGTTCCAGCATCAGAAATAGAAATATCATTGGGATTCTCACGTGTGTCTACAACAGGTTCACTAGAAGCATGTAAAGTCGTATCATTTTTCTTTTTCTTCTTTTTAGAAGAACTAGGTGCCTCTAAATTATTTCTCTGAGAATTTTGCTCAATTCTCCTAGGGTGGCCTTCAGGATACAAAGGTTCTTGAGTCATTCTACCAGTTCTAGTAGCCACTCTAACAGAAAAATCATGTTTATTATTTAATTCATCAAGTAAATCACTTTGAGCTTAAGTACTTGCTCCGCTTGAGTGGTAACCATAGAAGCATATTTGCTAATAAGTTTAAGTTCACCTTTAACTCTAGCCATATAATCACTTAAGCGTCCAATCATGTAAGCATTACTCTTTAATTCTCTACCAACATAAGCATTGAAACTTTCTTGTCTAGCCATAAAATCATCAAATTCATCTAAACATTGGCTAGGAAACTTAATAGACGGGATTTCAACTTTATCATATCTATAGAGAGAATTTACCTTTACTACCTATCTCGGGTTATCAAGACCATGTGCTTCTTCGACAGGCAGTATATTAAGACCGTGTATTTCTTCAATAGGAGGTAAATTCTTAACATCTTCATCTTTAATACCTTTTTCTTTCATAGATTTCTTTGCCTCTTGCATATCTTCAGGACTGAGAAATAGAACACCTCTTTTCTTCGGAGTTGGTTTAGGAATCGGCTCAGGAGTTGGCTCAATTGGCTCAGGAATTGGCTTAGGAAGATTCCAATTATTTTCATTAGTCAACATATTATTCAATAGCAATTCAGCTTGGTTGATTGTTCTTTCCCTGAAAACACAACCAGCACAACTATCCAAGTGGTCCTTGGAAGCATCGGTTAGTCCATTATAAAATATATCAAGTATTTCATTTTTCTTAAGAGGGTGATCAGGAAAAGCATTAAGTAATTGAAGAATCCTCCCCCAAGCTTGTGGGAGACTCTCTTCTTCAATTTGCACAAAATTATATATTTCCCTCAAGGCAGCTTGTTTCTTATGAGCAGGGAAATATTTAGCAGAGAAGTAATAAATCATATCCTGGGGACTACGCACACAACCAGGATCAAGAGAATTAAACCAAGTTTTAGCATCACCCTTTAATAAGAATGTAAATATCTTAAGGATATAATAATAGCGAGATTTCTCATCATTAGTGAACAGGGTGGCTATATCATTCAATTTAGTAAGATGTGCCACAACAGTTTCAGATTCATAGCCATAAAAAGGATCGGATTCAACCAAAGTAATTATCTCAGGATCAACAGAGAATTCATAATCCTTATCAGTAACAAAGATAGGTGAAGTAGCAAAAGCAGGGTCATATTTCATTCTAGCATTCAGAGATTGCTGCTTCCATTTAGCTAATTACTTCTTAAGATCGTATCTATCATTGCAAGCAAGAATAGCTCTAGGAGCTTCCTCATCCATAACATAACCCTCAGGAACAATAGACAATTCATACTTAGGGGAAGAACCTTCATCATCACTATCTTCAATAATATCATCTTCAATAATTTCATTCTCTCTAACCCTAGCAAGTTGTTCATCAAGAAATTCACCTAATGGCAAAGTATTATCAAGAATAGAAGTAGTTTCATCATAAGTATCATGCATAGAAGAAGTGGCATCATCAATAACATGCAAGATATCAGAATTCATAGAAGTAGCAGGTTTAGGTGTCACAAGCTTACTCAAAACAGAAGGAGAATCTAGTGCAGAGCTAGATGACAGTTCCTTACCTCCCCTCGTAGTTGAGGGAAAAATCTTAGTTCTTTAGTCTTTCAAGTTCCTCATAGTGATCAGCAGATATAAATCCCAAGTGACTCAAATAATAGAGCTATGCTCGCCGGCAACGGTGCTAGAAAATAGTCTTGATAACCCACAAGTATAGGGGATCGCAACAGTTTTCGAGGGTAGAGTATTCAACCCAAATTTATTGATTCGACACAAGGGGAGCCAAAGAATATTCTCAAGTATTAGCAGTTGAGTTGTCAATTCAACCACACCTGCATAACTTAGTATCTGCAACAAAGTATTTAGTAGCAAAGTAGTATGATAGTAATGGTAACAGTGGTAAAAGTAATGGTAGCAGTTTTGTAGTGATTGTAACAGTAGCAACGGAAAAGTAAATAAGCAAAGCACAATGTGTGAAAAGCTCGTAGGCATTGGATTAGTGCTGGATAATTATGTCGGGTGCGATTCCTCATGTAATAGTTATAACATAGGGTGACACAGAACTAGCTCCAGTTCATCAATGTAATGTAGGCATGTATTACGAATATAGTCATACGTGCTTATGGAAAAGAACTTGCATGGCATCTTTTGTCCTACCCTCCCGTGGCAGCGGGGTCCTAATGGAAACTAAGGGATATTAGGGCCTCCTTTTAATAGAGAACCGGACCAAAGCATTAGCACTTAGTGAATACATGAACTCCTCAAACTACGGTCATCACCGAGAAGTATCCTGATTATTGTCACCTCAGGATTGTCGGATCATAACACATAATAGGTGATTATAGACTTGCAAGATAGGATCAATAACTCACATATATTCATGAAAACATAGTAGGTTCAGATCTGAAATCATGGCACTCGGGCCCTAGTGACAAGCATTAAGCATAGCAAAGTTATAGCAACATCAATCTCAGAACATAGTGGATACTAGGGATCAAACCCTAACAAAACTAACTTAATTACATGGTAAATCTCATCCAACCCATCACCGTATAGCAAGCCTATGATGGAATTACTCACGCACGGCGGTTAGCATCATGAAATTGGTGATGGAGGATGGTTGATGATGACGACGGCGATGAATCCCCCTCTCCGGAGCCCCGAACGGACTCGAGATCAGCCCTCCCGAGAGAGATTAGGGCTTGGCAGCGGCTCCGTATCGTAAAACGTGATGAAACTTTCTCTCTGATTTTTTCTCCATGAAAACAAATATATAGAGTTGGAATTGAGGTCGGTGGAGCTCCAGGGGGCCCATGAGGCAGGGGGCATGCCCAGGGGGAGGGGACGCGCCCCCACCCTCGTGGACAGGGTGTTGGCCCCCTGGCATTGATTCTTTCGCCAGTATTTTTTATATTTTCCAAAAGTAATCTTCGTGGATTTTCAAGTCATTCCGAGAACTTATGTTTCTGCACAAAAATAACACCATGGCAGTTCTGCTGAAAACAACGTCAGTCCGGGTTAGTTTCATTCAAATCATGCAACTTAGAGTCCAAAATAAGGGCAAAAGTGTTTGGAAAAGTAGTGTCGTGCCCTTCGGTCTTGGTGGTGCATTGTCTTTCGGCTTCGCCGGCGCACACCGGTGTCGCTGCGTGAACTCGGCTATCCGACGACATTCGTTCGTGCCTATGATGTTCCATTGCGAGTTGCTATTTTGGTGCCCGTCTTTTTCTCCCTAGGCCTTGTTGTGGTCCATCGTCAGTGGTGGAGCAAGCTGCTCAGCGGAGCTCGTTACCGGGACGTCGGCCTCCAGGGGTTTTGGTTTGGTTCTGTAGCCAACCTTCCCCTCCGTTGTTTCTTTCTTCTAGTTTTGGCCTTTCTATTGGCCCTTCCTCTCTAATTTTCTTTTGCGCCTCGTGTGCGCTTACATGTACCTGTACTGACTGCCACGTCACCTTCGAGTTGGAATATAGCAAGCGGTGGGTTTTTTTGCTCCCCCCCCCGTCAATCTAAAAAACATATCAACACTTCATTAGACTCCCTAAGAGTGTTACGAATTCCTTTGTAGATAGTCTTGTTAGTTTCTATGAGGCACACAATGTTTATGTGCTCAGGACTGGCCGTTCGATTAAACCGGACCATTCGGTCTGGTTCTTCGGGTTTTGAACAAGTTCCGTTTTGGAAAAAGAATGACCGATCGATGATCTGAAAAACTGCTAACCGAGCATTTGGGGGACCGAGATTTCGGGTCGGTCCTTGGTTAAGGCCGAACTGACCGACATATCAGAGAATTAAAGCAAAAACAGGCACACTTCTAAACTTAATCATCAAATTAACCTTGTGTACACACAAGAAGTAGATCACATGAGTAGAAAAATCCGATCCTACTAGCAAGAACCATCCCGTGAACTCATCAGGATCTCACGAGCTTATCAAGAAGCTCCAAATCATATAGAAATAGAAAAAGATGCTAGCATCAAGCAATCGAAGAGGGGGCGGGAGATTAGAGGGAAGAGATATGCGTAGGCCGGAGGCCACCACCGTCGCCCGTTGGGGTTCAAAGCGAGGAGAAGGAGAGGCGCGCGCTGGCGGCTAGGGTAAGGAGTGGGGAATCGACCGGGAGTGAGGTTGAGATTAGTAGGATGGGCCGCTGGAGGAGGCACGTACATCGTACGTACAAGAGGAGGAGCAAAGGCTTGAGATGTTGGGTTGTGTGTGGGCCGACTTTTACGTAGAAATTTGTCCATGTGCACATCTACTCGGTCTCATCGGTTACTTCGGTTAACTAAAGTACAAGACCGAAATTCCTAAATTAATTTTGGTTTTTACAAATTGCAGACCGAACTAAGGATCAGAATTGTTGGTTTCGGTCTTTTCGGCTTCGGTCCTGTTTTTTTCAGTTTGGTAGTTCGGTGCTCGGTTAATATGCCCACCCCTAATGTGCTCCTTTCAAGAGCTATAAAATGTTTAATTCTCAAAATATAACCATTGGGGTTGAGAAGTCGCCCACAAAGTGATTGTTCTTTTTTGTCATATCATGCTCCTTACAATGATGAAAAATAGATATTTGTATATATCCATGGTACAATGACTATCATCTTCAATAGATTTTTAACTAGTCTTCACCTACTGCAAGTTCAAGTCATGAAATATAGATTCTCATGTTTTCCAAATTCCAAGTATAGTTGTAATATGCAAAATAATTCTTGCATAATTTACCATGTAATAATAAGCCAATCATTATCTCGATCATTGTCGTAACTTTCATTTTCCCTACTCATGTTCACTACGTGAAAGTTTTCATGATGTAGATCAAACTAGGGAACAATGGTGAACCCTAAGATCAATTTGTGCGAGTAGTGCCACGTTCACGTTCCCACATGATGTCGAAGTACAAAAGGAGCAGTTGAAGTAACCATCTGCTCAAGTTCTTGAGGCTCTACTATTAGCAAAAAGAAGAGCATTAGGTGCGTTGCGAGATGTAGTCGAGATCTTGAGGAAAAAAATAGAGCAATCAAATGCAATCCTCACCAAAGTCAAACATGTTAGGGAACGTTACAGAAAATAAAAAAATTCTACGCTTTCACCAAGATCAATCTATGAGTTCATCTAGCAATGAGAGAGAGGAGTGCATCTACATACCCTTGTAGATCGTGACCGGAAGCGTTCAAGAGAACGGGGTTGAGGGAGTCGTACTCGTCGTGATCCAAATCACCGATGATCCTAGTGCTGAACGGACAGCACCTCCGCGTTCAACACACGTACGGTTGGGAAGACGTCTCCTCCTTCTTGATCCAGCAAGGGGGAAGGAGAGGTTGATGAAGATCCAGCAGCACGACGGCGTGGTGGTGGATCCAGCAGCGATCTCGGCAGGGCTTCGCCGAGCTCTACGAGAGGGAGAGGTGTAGCAGAGGGGGAGGGAGGCGCCAAGAGCATGGGTGCGGTTGCCCTGCCTCCCCCCTTCTTTATATAGGCCCCAAGGGGGGCGCCGGCCCTAGGAGATGCAATCTCCAAGGGGGGGCGGCGACCAAGCGGGGTGGCTTGCCCCCCAAGCCAAGTGGAGGCGCCCCACCCCTAGGGTTTCCAACCCTAGGCGCAGGGGGGCCCAAGGGGGGCGCACCAGCCCACCAGGGGCTGGTTCCCCTCCCACTTCAGCCCATGGGGCCCTCCGCGATAGGTGGCCCCACCCGGTGGACCCCTAGGACCCTTCCGGTGGTCCTGGTACAATACCGGTGACCCCCGAAACTTTCCTGATGGCCGAAACTTGACTTCCTATATATAATTCTTTACTTACGGACCATTCCGGAACTCCTCGTGACATCCGGGATCTCATCCGGGACTCCGAACAACTTTCGGGTTACTGCATACTCATATCTCTACAACCCTAGCGTCACCGAACCTTAAGTGTGTAGACCCTACGGGTTCGGGAGACATGCAGACATGACCGAGACACCTCTCCCGTCAATAACCAACAGTGGGATCTGGATACCCATGTTGGATCCCACATGCTCCTCGATGATCTCATTGGATGAACCACGATGTCGAGGATTCTATCAATCACGTATACAATTCCCTTTGTCAATCGGTACATTACTTGCCCGCGATTCGATCGTCGGTATCCCAATACCTCGTTTAATCTCGTTACCGGCAAGTCACTTTACTCGTACCATAATGCATGATCCCGTGACCAGACACTTGGTCACATTGAGCTCATTATGATGATGCATTACCGAGTGGGCCCAGAGATACCTCTCCATCATACGGAGTGACAAATCCCAGTCTCGATTCGTGCTAACCCAACAAACACTTTTGGAGATACCCGTAGTGCACCTTTATAGTCACCCAGTTACGTTGTGACGTTTGGCACACCCAAAGCACTCCTACGGTATCCGGGAGTTGCACAATCTCATGGTCTAAGGAAATGATACTTGACATTTGGAAAAGCTCTAGCTAAACGAACTACACGATCTTTGAGCTATGCTTAGGATTGGGTCTTGTCCATCACATCATTCTCCTAATGATGTGATCCCGTTATCAATGACATCTAATGCCCATAGTCAGGAAACCATGACTATATGTTGATCAACGAGCTAGTCAACTAGAGGCTTACTAGGGACATGTTGTGGTCTATGTATTCACACGTGTATTATGATTTCCAAATAACACAATTATAGCATGAATAACAGACAATTATCATGAACAAAGAAATATAATAATAACCATTTTATTATTGCCTCTAGGGCATATTTCCAACAGTCTCCCACTTGCACTAGAGTCAATGATCTAGTTACATTGTGATGAATCAAACACCCATAGAGTTCTGGTGTTGATCATGTTTTGCCCTAGGGAGAGGTTTAGTCAACGGATCTGCTACATTCAGGTCCGTATGTACTTTACAAATATCTATGTCTCCATCTTGAACATTTTCACGAATGGAGTTGAAGTGACGCTTGATGTGCCTGGTCTTCTTATGAAACCTGGGCTCCTTGGCAAGTGCAATAGCTCCAGTGTTGTCACAGAAGAGTGTGATCGGCCCTGACGCATTGGGTATGACTCCTAGGTCGGTGATGAACTCCTTCACCAAGATTGCTTCATGCGCTGCCTCCGAGGTTGCCATGTACTCTGCTTCACATGTAGATCCCGCCACGATGCTTTGCTTGCAACTGCACCAGCTTACTGCCCCACCATTCGGAATATGCACGTATCCGGTTTGTGACTTAGAGTCATCCAGATCTGTGTCGAAGCTAGCGTCGACATAGCCCTTTACGACGAGCTCTTTGTCATCTCCATAAACGAGAAACATATCCTTAGTCCTTTTCAGGTACTTTAGGATGTTCTTGACCGCTGTCCAGTGTTCCATGCCGGGATTACTTTGGTACCTTCCTACCAAACTTACGGCAAGGTTTACATCAGGTCTGTTACACAGCATGGCATACATAATAGACCCTATAGTTGAGGCATAGGGGATGACACTCATCTTTTCTCTATCTTCTGCCGTGGTCGGGCATTGAGCTGAGCTCAATTTCACACCTTGCAACACAAGCAAGAACCCCTTCTTAGACTGATCCATATTGAACTTTTCAATATCTTATCAAGGTATGTGCTTTGTGAAAGACCTATGAGGCGTCTCGATCTATCCCTATAGATCTTGATGCCTAGTACGTAAGCAGCTTCTCCAAGGTCCTTCATTGAAAAACACTTATTCAAGTAGGCCTTAATGTTGTCCAAAAGTTCTATATCATTTCCCATCAAAAGTATGTCATCTACATATAATATGAGAAATGCTATAGAGCTCCCACCCAGTTTCTTGTAAACGCAGGCTTCTCCATTAGTCTGCATAAACCCAAACGCTTCGATCATCTCATCAAAGCGAATGTTCCAACTCCGAGATGCTTGCACCATCCCATAAATGGATCGCTGGAGCTTGCATACCTTGTTAGTATTCTCAGGGTCGAAAAAACCTTTCGGCTGCATCATATACAGTTCTTCCTTAAGATGGCCATTAAGGAATGTCGTTTTGACGTCCATTTGCCATATCTCATAATAATAGTATGCGGCAATCGCTAACATGATTCGGACGGACTTTAGCTTCGCTACGGGAGAGAATGTCTCATCGTAGTCAACCCCTTGATGTTGTCGATAACCCTTAGCGACAAGTCAAGCTTTATAGATGGTAACATTACCATCCGCGTCCGTCTTCTTCTTAAAGATCCATTTGTTTTCTATCGCTCGGCTATCATCGAGCAAGTCTGTCAAAGTCCATACTTTGCTTTCATACATGGATCCTTTCTCGGATTGCATGGCTTCAAGCCATTTGTTGGAATCTGGGCCCGCCATCACTTCTTCATAGTTCGAAGGTTCACCGTTGTCTAACAACATGATTTCCAGGACAGGGTTGCCATACCACTCTGGTGTGGAACGTGTCCTCGTGGACCTACGAAGTTCAGTAGTAACTTGATCTGAAGTACCTTCATCATCATCATTAACTTCCTCTTTAGTTGGTGCTGGCACCACAGGAACATCTTCCCGAGCTGCGCTACTCACCGGTTCAAGAGGTAGTACTTCATCAAGTTCCACTTTCCTCCCACTTACTTCTCTCGAGAGAAACTCTTTCTCCAGAAAGGACCCGTTCTTGGCAACAAAGATCTTGCCCTCGGATCTGAGGTAGAAGGTATACCCAATGGTTTCCTTGGGGTATCCTATGAAGATGCATTTTTCTGACTTGGGTTCGAGCTTTTCAGGTTGGAGTTTCTTGACATAAGCATCGCATCCCCAAACTTTTAGAAACGACAGCTTAGGTTTCTTACCAAACCATAATTCATACGATGTCGTCTCAACGATTTAGACGGTGCCCTATTTAAAGTGAATGTAGCTGTCTCTAGAGCATATCCCCAAAAAGATAGCGGTAAATCGGTAAGAGACATCATAGATCGCACCATATCCAATAAAGTGTGATTACGACATTCGGACACACCGTTACGCTGAGATGTTCCAGGCGGCATGAGTTGTGAAACGATTCCACATTTCCTTAAGTGCGTACCAAATTCATGACTTAAATATTCTCCTCCACGATCTGATCATAAGAACTTTATCTTTCGGTCACATTGATTCTCTACCTCATTCTGAAATTACTTGAACTTTTCAAAGGTCTCAGACTTGTGTTTCATCAAGTAGACATACCCATATCTACTCAAGTCGTCAGTGAGAGTGAGAACATAACGATATCCTCCACGAGCCTCAACGCTCATTGGACCGCACACATCAGTATGTATGATTTCCAATAAGTTGGTTGCTCACTCCATTGTTCCGGAGAACAGAGTCTCGGTCATTTTGCCCATGAGGCATGGTTCGCATGTGTCAAATGATTCATAATCGAGAGACTCTAAAAGTCCATCATCACGGAGCTTCTTCATGCGCTTGACACCAATGTGACCAAGGCGGCAGTGCCACAAGTATGTGGGACTATCGTTATCAACTTTACATCTTTTGGTATTCACACTATGAATATGTGTAACATCACGTTCGAGATTCATTAAGAATAAACCATTGACCATCGGGGCATGACCATAAAACATATCTCTCATATAAATAGAACAATGATTATTCTCGGATTTAAATGAGTAGCCATCTCGCATTAAATGAGATCCGGATACAATGTTCATGCTTAAAGCTGGCACTAAATAACAATTATTGAGGTTTAAAACTAATCCCATAGGTAAATGTAGAGGTAGCGTGCCGAAGGTGATCACATCGACCTTGGAACCATTCCCGACGCACATCGTCACCTCGTCCTTCGCCAGTCTCCGCTTATTCCGCAGCTCCTGTTTTGAGTTACAAATATGAGCAACGGCACCGGTATCAAATACCCAGGAGCTACTACGAGTACTGGTAAGGTACACATCAATTACATGTATATCACATATACCTTTAGTGTTGCCGGCCTTCTTGTCCGCTAAGTATTTGGGGCAGTTCCACTTCTAGTGACCACTTCCCTTGCAATAAAAGCACTCTGTCTCAGGCTTGGGTCCATTCTTTGGCTTCTTCCCAGCAACTGGCTTACCGGGCGCGGCAACTCCCTTGTCGTCCTTCTTGAAGTTCTTCTTACCCTTGCCTTTCTTGAACTTAGTGGTTTTATTCACCATCAACACTTGATGTTCCTTTTTGATCTCTACCTCCGCTGATTTCAGCATTGAATATACCTCAGGAATGGTCTTTTCCATCCCCTGCATATTGAAGTTCATCACAAAGCTCTTGTAGCTCGGTGGAAGCGACTAAAGGATTCTGTTAATGACCGCGTCATCTGGGAGATTAACTCCCAGCTGAGTCAAGCGGTTGTGCATACCAGACATTTTGAGTATGTGCTCACTAACAGAACTATTTTCCTCCATCTTACAACTGAAGAACTTGTCGGAGACTTCATATCTCTCGACCCGGGCATGAGCTTGTAAAACCATTTTCATCTCTTCGAACATCTCATATGCTCCGTGTTGCTCAGAACGCTTTTGGAGCCCCAGTTCTAAGCTGTAAAGCATGCCGCACTGAACGAGGGAGTAATCATCAGCACGAGACTGCCAAGCGTTCATAACGTCTTGGTTCTCTGGGATGGGTGCTTCACCTAGCGGTCCTTCTAGGACATAATCTTTCTTTGCAGCTATGAGGATGATCCTTAGGTTCCGGACCCAGTCCATATAGTTCCTACCATCATCTTTCAGCTTGGTTTTCTCTAGGAACGCGTTGAAGTTGAGGTGGACATGAGCGTTGGCCATTTGATCTATAAGACATTTTTGTAAAGATTTTAGACTAAGTTCATGATAATTAAGTTCATCTAATCAAATTATTTAATGAACTCACACTCAGATTAGACATCCCTCTAGTCATCTAAGTGATACATGATCCGAGTCGACTAGGCCGTGTCCGATCATCACGTGAGACGGACTAGTCATCATCGATGAACATCTCCATGTTGATCGTATCTTCCATACGACTCATGTTCGACCTTTCGGTATCTTGTGTTCCGAGACCATGTCTGTACATGCTAGGCTCGTCAAGTTAACCTAAGTGTTTATGCATGTGTAAATCTGTCTTACACCCATTGTATGTGAACGTTAGAATCTATCACACCCGATCATCACGTGGTGCTTCGAAACAAAGAACTTTCACAGCGGCGCACAGTTAGGGGGAACACTTTCTTGAAATTATTATGAGGGATCATCCTATTTACTACCATCGTTCTAAGTAAACAAGATGCAAAAACATGATAAACATCACATGTAATCAAATAGTGACATGATATGGCCAATATCATATAGCTCCTTTGATCTCCATCTTCGGGGCTCCATGATCATCTTCGTCACCGGCATGACACCATGATCTCCATCATCATGATCTCCATCATCGTGTCTCCATGAAGTTGCTCGCCAACTATTACTTCTACTACTATGGCTAACGGTTTAGCAATAAAGTAAAGTAATTACATGGCGTTTAATCATTGACACACAGGTCATACAATAATTAAGACAACTCCTATGGCTCCTGCCGGTTGTCATACTCATCGACATGCAAGTCGTGATTCCTATTACAATAACATGATCTCATACATCACATATATATATATCATTCATCACAACTTTTGGCCATATCACATCACAAGGCACGTGCTGCAAAACAAGTTAGACGTCCTCTAATTGTTGTTGCATGTTTTTACGTGGCTGCAATAGGGTTCTAGCAAGAACGTTTTGTTACCTACGTGAAAGCCACAACATGATATGCCAACTTCTATTTACCCTTCATAAGGACCCTTTTCATCTAATCCGCTCCAACTAAAGTGGGAGAGACAGACACCCGCTAGCCACCTTATGCAACTAGTGCATGTCAGTCAGTGGAACCTGTCGCACCTAAGCGTACGTGTAAGCTCGGTCCGGGCCTCTTCATCCCACGATGCCGCCGAAGCAAAATAAGACTAGTAGTGGCAAGAAAGTTGACAACATCTACGCCCACAAAAAATGGTGTTCTACTCGTGCAAAGAGAACTAAGCATAGACCTAGCTCTGATACCACTGTTGGGGAACGTTGCAGAAAATAAAAAAATTCTACGCTTTCACCAAGATCAATCTATGAGTTCATATAGCAACGAGAGAGAGGAGTGCATCTACATAACCTTGTAGATCGAGAGCGGAAGCGTTCAAGAGGGAGTCGTACTCGTCGTGATCCAAATCACCGATGATCCTAGTGCTGAACGGACAGCACCTCCGCGTTCAACACACGTACGGTTGGGAAGACGTCTCCTCCTTCTTGATCCAGCAAGGGGGAAGGAGAGGTTGATGAAGATCCAGTAGCACGACGGCGCGGTGGTGGATGCAGCAGCGATCTCGGCAGGGCTTCGCCGAGCTCTACGAGAGGGAGAGGTGTAGCAGAGGGGGAGGGAGGCGCCAAGAGCATGGGTGCGGCTGCCCTGCCTCCCCGTTCTTTATATAGGCCCCAAGGGGGGCGCCGGCCCTAGGAGATGCAATCTCCAAGGGGGGGCGGCGACCAAGCGGGGTGGCTTGCCCCCCAAGCCAAGTGGAGGCGCCCCACCCCTAGGGTTTCCAACCCTAGGCGCAGGGTGGGCCCAAGGGGGGCGCACCAGCCCACCAGGGGCTGGTTCCCCTCCCACTTTAGCCCATGGGGCCCTCCGCGATAGGTGGCCCACCCCGGTGGACCCCTGGGACCCTTTTGGTGGTCCTGGTACAATACCGGTGACCCCCGAAACTTTCCTGATGGCCGAAACTTGACTTCCTATATATAATTCTTTACTTACGGACCATTCCGGAACTCCTCGTGACATCCGGGATCTCATCCGGGACTCCGAACAACTTTCGGGTTACTGCATACTCATATCTCTACAACCCTAGCGTCACCGAACCTTAAGTGTGTAGACCCTACGGGTTCGGGAGACATGCAGACATGACTGAGACACCTCTCCCGTCAATAACCAATAGCGGGATCTGGATACCCATGTTGGATCCCACATGCTCCTCGATGATCTCATTGGATGAACCACGATGTCAAGGATTCTATCAATCACGTATACAATTCCCTTTGTCAATCGGTACATTACTTGCCCGCGATTCGATCATCGGTATCACAATACCTCGTTTAATCTCGTTACCGGCAAGTCACTTTACTCGTACCATAATGCATGATCCCGTGACCAGACACTTGGTCACATTGAGCTCATTATGATGATGCATTACCGAGTGGGCCCAGAGATACCTCTCCATCATACGGAGTGACAAATCCCAGTCTCGATTCGTGCTAACCCAACAAACACTTTTGGAGATACCCGTAGTGCACCTTTATAGTGCACCATCTGCTCAAGTTCTTGAGGCTCTACTATTATAAAAAAGAAGAGCATTAGGTGCGTTGCGAGATGTAGTCGAGATCTTGAGGAAAAATATAGAGCAATCAAATGTAGTCCTCACCAAAGTCAAACATGTTGGGGAACGTTGCAGAAAATAAAAAATTTCTACGCTTTCACCAAGATTAATCTATGAGTTCATCTAGCAATGCGAGAGAGGAGTGCATCTACATACCCTTGTAGATCGTGAGCGGAAGCATTCAAGAGAACGGGGTTGAGGGAGTCGTACTCGTCGTGATCCAAATCACCTATGATCCTAGTGCTGAACGGACAGCACCTCCGCGTTCAACACACGTACGGTTGGGAATACGTCTCCTCCTTCTTGATCCAGCAAGGGGGAAGGAGAGGTTGATGAAGATCCAGCAGCACGACGGCGTGGTGGTGGATGCAGCAGCGATCTCGGCAGGGCTTCGCCGAGCTTTACGAGAGGGAGAGGTGTAGCAGAGGGAGAGGGAGGCGCCAAGAGCATGGGTGTGGCTGCCCTCCCTCCCCCTTTCTTTATATAGGCCCCAAGGGGGGGGGGGGCGGCCCTTGGAGATGCAATCTCCAAGGGGGCGGCGGCCAAGGGGGGTGGTTTGCCCCCCAAGCCAAGTGGAGGCGCCCCCACCCCTAGGGTTTCCAACCCTAGGCGCATGAGGGCCCAAGGGGGGCACACCAGCCCACCAGGGGCTGGTTCCCCTCCCTCTTCAGCCCATGGGGCCCTCCGCGATAGGTGGCCCCACCCGGTGGACCCCCGGGACCCTTCGGCGGTCCCGGTACAATACCGGTGACCCCCGAAACTTTCCCGATGGCCGAAACTTGACTTCCTATATATAATTTTTTACCTCATGACCATTTCGGAACTCCTTGTGACGTCAGGGATCTCATCCGGGACTCCGAACAACTTTTGGGTTACTGCATACTCATATCTCTATAACCCTAGCGTCACCGAAACTTAAGTGTGTAGACCCTACGGGTTCGGGAGACATGCAGACATGACCGAGATGCCTCTCCGGTCAATAACCAACAGCGGGATCTGGATACCCCATGTTGGCTCCCACATGATCCTTGATGATCTCATCGGATGAACCACGATGTCGAGGATTCTATCAATCCCGTATACAATCCCCTTTGTCAATCGGTACGTTACTTGCCCGAGATTCGATCGTCGGTATCCCAATACCTCGTTTAATCTCGTTACCGACAAGTCACTTTACTCGTACCGTAATGCATGATCCCGTGACCAGACACTTGGTCACATTGAGCTCATTATGATGATGCATTACCAAGTGGGCCCAGAGATACCTCTCCGTCATACGGAGTGACAAATCCCAGTCTCGATTCGTGCCAACCCAACAGACACTTTTGGAGATACCTGTAGTGCACCTTTATAGTCACCAAGTTATGTTGTGACGTTTGGCACACCCAAAGAACTCCTACGGTATCCGGGAGTTGCACAATCTCATTGTCTAAGGAAGTGATACTTGACATTTGGAAAAGCTCTAGCTAAACAAACTACACGATCTTTGAGCTATGCTTAGGATTGGGTCTTGTCCATCACATCATTCTCCTAATGATGTGATCCCATTATCAATGACATCCAATGCCCATAGTCAGGAAACCATGACTATCTGTTGATCAACGAGCTAGTCAACTAGAGGCTTACTAGGGACATGTTGTGGTCTATGTATTCACACGTGTATTACAATTTCTGGATAACACAATTATAGCATGAATAACAGACAATTATCATGAACAAAGAAATATAATAATAACCATTTTATTATTGCCTCTAGGGCATATTTCCAACAAAACAAGAGATGAAATAAGTGAGAAACTACGAGATCAAACAAACATTGTGGCTTCTGCTATCTGAATCTATGGGCAATCCATTAAAAAACGAATTTAAATGCTGATTCTGTTAGTATGCATGTTCTATGATGTGTACGTATAAATTACGAGATGTATATATGTGAGCAATACATAGCTATAACACAAATTATTTGTTTTCCAAGTTACCGAAATCAAATTGCAATCTTTAAGATAATTCAGTACATCATCTTCATTGGTATAGGTTGCTAATGTGTATGCACTAAAACTTGGACCGCCTTTTTAGCGATACTTGGACCGCTGCTAATAGGCACATACAAACCTGGCCCGCTAGTGGGCCCAGACTAACTTATGCCGCTAACTTTCTTAAAAACTATATTACGAAAGGGCTTCTGAAATTATAAGATCTATATTTACTCTTAGATAAATGTAGAATTAACTTAATGGTTATGAAGTTTTGGATTTCTCATGTAAGTACCTGTTTTCATGTACTCCCTCTGTATCGAATTAATTGTTGCTCAATTGGATGTATTTAGAACTTAATAGTGCTAGATACATCCATTTGAGCGAAAAGTAATAATGGACCGTGGTAGTATTACTGTACTTGCATTGCGAGATAGTTCATTGTCTAGCATTACTCTGCATCTTATCTGCCCTGCCCTCCACTTTCTCCAAATTATCAGATCTACATGTACTCTTACCAAAATGTTGAATAAAGCCAATGCCACAGCACACGTTGATGTCTGCATTCCTCTTGTCAGTACCTTTTGTTGTGTAACAATGTACTTAATTAATAGCTATTTGATATAGGCCAAAGGTAATCCTCAAAAAATAAATAAATAAGCCATACATATCTAGTCTAGTTAATGGGACAAGGTGATCAGGTTCTTGGGATGGCCCATTTCCCCCTTCTTTTTCCTGTTAACCCTGCAACAGAAGTGATTCGAACCAGCGACCTGCTCATTCGATACAAGCTATGATAATCAACTAGTCCAGCTCACTTCTTGTGAATAATTATATCTCAGAAAAAAACTTCTTGTGAATAAGTACAACTCTTTTCTTCTTTCTTCAGTTCGTATCCCAAACCGGGTTTTCGAATTCGCTGGTTGGTTATTATACGGTTTTCCCTTTCTTTTTCTTTCTTTTTAAAAATGCGTGAAAGTTTATTCAATTCATATTATTTTCAAATCCACGAACTCTTTCAATTTTAACAAACTTATTTTTTCAAATTCATGAATTTTACATAATTGTTGACCTTTTCTCAAAATTGATGAACTTTTTTCAAATTAATGATTTTTTTCAAAATTGATAAACTTTTTTCAAACTTGTGAACTTTTTGTGAAAATTAATCAACTTTTTTTTGAAAATCGATGAAATTTTTTCCAAATTCGTGAACCTTTTTCAAAATTTGATGGTTTGTTTTCAAAATTTATGAACTATTTAAAATTTTCACGAACTTTTTCAATTTATGAACTTTTATGAAATTCACGAACTTATTTTCAATTTTTTGAACCTTTTGAAATTCACATAACATTTAAAATTGGTGAACTTTTTCCAGATTCACAAACTTCTTGATTTTATGAAAGTTTTCATCTTCGTGTTTCTTAATTTTCATGATTTTTTTGGAAAAGTCAACTGTTCAGCTAGTCAATGGATGAACACCAGGGAACTGGATCGAGCGAACGAGGGAGACAGGGAAAACGAGCTAGTTCTTGGGCCGGCCTACAAGAGCAGCACATGAGCGTCAGTTGGCTAGTAGGACGCTTAAGGCGCTGATTAGGGACTCCCATATCTAGGGTCAATATGCCGCTAAAAAAATCTAGGCTCAATATAGCCGGGCCTTAATCTTTGACTAGGAAAATGGCCCGTGCGTTGCAATGAGAAAAGAAATTCTAATCGCACTCCAACACTCCTGATCCAATCATTATGATTTCTATAAAAAAACAGTATGTATGGCCTGATCCCTGTAATGTGAGGACAAACACGTGTACAAATTGTCAAACATCAGCCATATCAAATCCTATACTACAAGCTCAACAAGACGGCTCTCCGCCTCGCAGAATGGAGTAGGAGACTTTTCTCAAAGGCCAAAATTCACCACCATGCCGCTCTTTTGGTGATCCTTCACCTCGACATCGCCCAAGAGGATAGGCTCCTCTCCACCGAGGAGCTCGACCTTCGGGGCAGGCTTAAGAGAAGGGTCATCGCCTTGGCTGTGCTACAAAGATCGCACGAGAAACAATGTGCAAGAATTTCAAATCTTAAAGAAGGGGACACCAATACAAAATTCTTCCACCACCGAGTCACCGCTAGGAGGAGAAAAAACCATATTCGCAGGATCAAGAACGATCATGGTTCGGTAACCGAGCACGCTGCCAAAGAGAAACTAATTCAAGACCACTTCTCCAATGTCCTAAAGAGAAGCCCCCTGAGCCGCAAAGATTTCAATTGGGACGAGCTAAACCTGGAACCTCTCAATTTGCACAACCTTGACTCCCCGATAGTCGAGAGTGAGGTCCTCGAAGCAATCAATGACCTGCCCAGTGACAAGGCTCCGGGTCCAGATGGCTTCACGGGCCTCTTTTTCAAGAAGTGTTGGGATATCGTTAAGTCGGACCTCACGCGGGTCATTAACCATTTTGACTCCCTTCACACCATGAATCTACAGTGGCTCAACTCCGCGAATGTGGTGCTCTTGCCTAAAAAGGAAGGGGCGGAGGGGATCGCCGACTATAGGCCCATTAGCCTCATCCACGCGGTCGCGAAAATTATTGCGAAGGTGCTCTCCACTCGGCTGGGGCCCCACATGACAAGCCTCGTCTCCAACGCCCAAAGCGCCTTCATTAAAATAAGAAGCATCCATGACAATTTCTTGTATGTTCGCAATCGCGCTCGGCGACTGCACAAGAGCAAGACCTCGTCCCTTCTTTTCAAGCTTGATATGCGCATGGCCTTCGACACCGTCAAGTGGGAGTATTTGCTTAATCTTCTCCAACGGTGAGGGTTCCCTCCCAAATTCAGGGATTGGATCGCTGCCCTCCTTTGCTCTTCATCTTCGAGGATCATCCTCAATGGTATTGTCGGTGGTCCAATTAAGCATGGCCAAGGCCTCCGACAGGGTGACCCCATCTCCCCACTCCTATTCGTCATCGCCATTGACCCGCTCCAAAGAATCCTAGATGTGGCCACGAGGAAGGGGCTCCTACACAAGCTCAGGGGAAGGGGCAATGTTGAGGACCTCTCTTTATGCGGATGACGCGGTGGTTTTCTTGGCCCCGATCAAAAGAGATGTGGAAAATCTTGCATGCATCTTGAGAGGCTTTGGTGAGGTCACGGGCCTCTGCACCAACTTCCTCAAGAGCTCGATGGTGCCCATCCATTGCAACCACCTCTATCTGGGCTGTTTGACCCAAAGCCTGCCAGCAGCAAGAGCTTCTTTTCCTCTGCGGTACCTAGGACTCCCCCTCTCCGTATGGCAGCTGAAGTTGGTGGACCTGCAATTCCTCGTGGACAAGGTGGCGAGCAAGCTAACAACATACTAGGGTCAGAATATCACCACCATCGGGCGTACGACTTTTGTCAATGTCACATCCTAGCTAGTTCATGCATTAGAGTGTTGCATCATGTCTATTTTTCCCAATAGAAACTTGAAATGGGGATGACAGAACCCCCAGCCCCCTCTGAAACCAACTAGGGTTTACTAAAAATATTTTCAATGAACCTGAAATGCCCTTCTAAAATGTCCATCATTTTTGCCTTGGTTCAGAACCCCTGCCAAAAGTGGTGCACAATTTTCTAGGTCATCCTAAGGTCTTTGAATTAAATCATAAGTATTTGAGTTTGGGCATTTAAATTATATAAATTATTTTAAATGCTCAAATAATCCCAAACTAAAATGTTCCATGCTGGATATATTCCAGTTAGTGGCCATGAGTAGTTTGGTGAATTTTGGAGTTGTTTAGGTATTTTTAGAAAGTCCACAAAGTTAAAGAATAAATAAAAAAGAGAAATAAAAGAGAGAAGGAGGGAACTAACCTGGCAGCCCACCAGCCAGCCCACCTAGCCGGCCCAGCCCAGCAGCCGCTCCAGCGAGCTGCATGCCTTCGTCAGGCAGGCAAGCAGGTGCTCGACAGCGGCACCAGCGCGCGCCACGCAGCTGCCCGCCACCCTGCTTCCTCCCCTGGCCTCTCTGCCGACCGGTATGAGCTCCACGTCGCGCCCCGAACCCCGTGGACACACCCATTCGCCCCCAGCTCCTCTCCCTCGCTCTCCTGCACCATGGCCGACGCCACCGCAGCCGCACCGTCGTCGTAGTCGCGCTCTCCGTCGTCCTCGCGCCGCGCCACCGTGTCCAGGAGCTCCGCCGCCCTCCCCTCCTTCGAGCTAGCCGAGCCCCGAGCGCTTGCGTGCCCCAAAGCTACCGCACCGACCTCGCCCGACTCCGCCGTCGCCGGAGATCCCCTTCACCGTCAGCACCGCACCAGCTCGTCCCCGACCGCGCCGTCTGCTTCTCCGAGACCTCCGTGAGCCTAGCTACCCCTTCCCCCTTTCCTCTCTCGCTCTCGTGCACCACAGCGAGCGCACGAAGCTTCACCGCACGCGCCGCCACGGAGCTCGTCGCCGACGTGACTCCGGCCACCCATTAGCCACACCATCGTATCCATCGCACTCACCGCACCCGCAGGAACCCGTAGCATCACTCCATGCGCCTCGCCGTGCCCCCTAGCGTCGAGTTCCACCTCGGCCGAACTCCGGCGACCGCCAAAGTCGTCGCCGGCGCCGTTCCCGGCCACCCCGAGCCCAACCAACACCACCAAGAGTTGCGGCTTACTCCCAGCTACGCGTAGATGCCCTCCGCGGCTCTTTTGGTCGCCGGAATGCACAAAACCACTTCCGCCGCCGCGTTCGACCTCGCCGGCGGCTAAACGCCGGCGAGTTGACCCTGCTGACCCCTTGTTTGACCACTGGTGGGCCCAGTTTGACCCCCCTGGGTCAATGACAGGTGGGGCCCAGCCCTGTTAACTATCAGGATTAGTTTTAATTAATATTTAGTTAAACTAATTACACTGACACACGGGACCCACTAGTCAGGGTTGACCTGGACTGTTCCGTTGACCGCTGATGACATAGTAATTTATTTACTTTAATTATTTTTTTATACAGGAAATTCCAGTAAATACCACAAACTTTAAAAAATCATAGAAATTAATCTGTAACTCAAAATGCAAAGTTTTATATATGAAAAATGTTTAGAAAAATCCAATCTATCCATCTGTACTGGTTTCATGCGTGTTTAAGCAAGCTAACCTGATGTTTAGTGCAGAACAAGATAAAGCACTTCTAAGGGCCATTTATGAGTTTGAAACTTGAATCTTTGATTCAAAATTGTTCAAACACATCTGGTCTTAGTTGCATTAGCCCAATACACTCATTTTGCCATGTCTCATGCATGGATCATATTGTTGCATATTGTTTCGTGATGGTGTGTATCGATGCTCTTTGCGGAAGGTTCTGCCCCCGAGGAGTACCACGATTACCCTAGCGAAGATCAATATCAGTGCATCGACCCATCAGGAAAGCAACCAACCATTTGATCATATCGATACAATCCCATTTTCTCGCTTCTGCTCTCTTTTACTGCATTAAGACAACGTGTTTCAAACTGCTGTGTGCTACGGTAGTTGAACCCATTTCCTCTGCATGACCTGTCATTGCCACAGTAACTAGATGAAACCCACTAGCATGTGTAGGAGTTGATTGAGCCATATGTATGTGTTGTTCCTACCTTGCTATGCCTGCTATGCTTAGATTCGTGTCAGGTCTGGTTCATCTGGGTGATGGGCTAGAGTGAAATGATCATGCCGGTAATGAGAGTGATGTGTTGAACACGATTTGGTAAAGGTATCGATGAGAGGCCATGTAGGAGTACATGGTGGGTTGTTCCATTGAAGCCGACCTTAAGCACTGAGATCTGTATTTGTGATTTAAGATTCAGCTACTACCATGCATTGGGCCCTGAAATATGACCCCGCTCGACTTCTTATTCACCCTAGTCCTCTGTACAGGAGTTGCAAGTAGTTTCTGGTGTTTGTAGCTTACTGGAGGCCGTGGACAGCGCTGACCGCGGGGTGGGCTGTGATGCGGTAGGTACGTGGCACGGTGTACTGGATACCCGTTAGGTATCTCGGGAACCCTGCACACATCGTTCGGGGCCGTATGTGGAAACCTCGGCCGGACTCCCTGCGGATGGAACCTGGATTGGCGATAAACCTGGACTAGAGACTTAGGTGTTTAGGTAGGTCGTGGTCTACACCCACGTCGGCTTTCGCTTGAAGTCTGCCGATCACATGTCGTGTGCAGACGCTAAGTGGTGGAAACATGTATGAAGAAGTACACCCCTGCAGGTTTAACATCATCTATTTGAATAGCCGCGTCTGCGGTAAAGGACTACTTGGTTGCCTATACAGTTCATAGACAAGAAAATGGATACTATTAAAATCCTCAAGATAAGCGTGAGTGCCGAGGATGGCTCTTCCGTAGGATGACGGAGGTGGATCCTCAGTGGTGTATTGAAGTGGTGAGTAGTGGACTCGTGTGCGCAAAACCATTTCAAGTTGGTGTCTCGTAGGATAGCTTAGCCCAGAGTCAAAGCTGGCTTGCTGCAATAACCCCACCAACCCTTCTTGATAATGTGCATGTATGTAGGATCTGATGTAAGTCTTGCTGAGTACCTTTGTACTCATGTTGCTTTAATTTACATTTTTTAGAAGACGCTGCAACCCCTTCTGATGGGTTCTTCGTAGACGTTGACATCGATGAGTAGACTGAGGCCCAGGTGGTGACCCTGAGCTTGTGAAGGACCATGTAGAATAGCCAGGCTTTCTAAGCCTCTTTTATTTTACTAGTTGTCTGTACTCAGACAAGTTACTTCCGCTGTTGGCTTGTATGCTTGTATGACTTGGATGTGGGTTGTGTGACCCGTACTTGTGTGTATGCTATGTATGGCTCTCTGAGCCCTTAAATAAAGTACTTGTGTCATAGAGTCATGTTGTGATGCCTTGTTGTATTTGCACATATCGAGCATATTGTGTGTATGACTGAAATGCTTGGTATGTGTGGGATCTGACTATCTAGTTGTTTATTCTTAGTAGCCTCTCTTACCGGGAAATGTCTCCTAGTGTTTCCACTGAGCCTTGGTAGCTTGCTACTGCTCCGGAACACTTAGGCTGGCCGGCATGTGTCCTTCTTCGTTCCTGTGTCTGTCCCTTCGGGGAAATGTCACGCGATGGATACCGGAGTCCTGTTAGCCCGCTACAGCCCGGTTTACCGGAGTCCTGCTAGCCCAGTGCTACAGCCCGGATTCACTTGCTGATGACCGACACGTTCGATGTTGGGTCATGGATGCCTGTCCCTGTAAGTCTGTGCCACTTTGGGTTTACGACTAGCCATGTCAGCCCGGGCTCCCTATCATATGGATGCTAGCGACACTATCATATACGTGTGCCAAAAGGCGCAAATGGTTCAGCGAGGCTTTCCGTGAACATCACATTCCGGAGGGTCTCATGGACCGTAAACGTGAGGAGTTCTGCAGTTTCACTCAAGGTCGACTCTCTGTGGATGCATACAACAGGGAGTTCGGTAACCTAGCACGGTATGCAACTGAGGAAGTTTCCAATGATGCCAAGAAGCAAGCAAGGTTCCGCAAGGGACTTAGCCCTGAGCTTCGCCGTGACCTCCGTCTGCATGAGTGCACATCTTTTCAGAAGCTTGTAAACAAAGCCATCAGTGCTGAGTCTGGTCAGACTGATTATGAGGCAACATGCAAGCATGGCCGTGACATGGGTTCCTCATCCGGTGCTGGTCCTCAGAAGCGCCGGGTGTGGGTGCCTAACACTGCCCTGCCACCCAGGTTCACACCAAGGCCATCCTATCAGGCGCCTCGCCCCGCTCAGCAGTTTGCACCAGCCAGGCCCTATGGTGGGCCAACCAACAATGCTCCTCCACGCACCAGTTCCGTGACATGCTTCAAGTGTGGGGAATCGGGCCACTACCTGCGCGAGTGTCCCCAGACCAACCCCAACCAGTCTGGAAAAGCTGTTGGCCGTGGTAAGCCGACAGGGAAAGTGTTCTACGCCAAGCCGGCCACCGCTGCACGTGGCCATGTCAACTGTATCTCTGCTAAAGAAGCTCAAGAGGATCCCAACGTCGTTCTCGGTACGCTCCTTGTTAACTGCCACCCGGCATCTGTTCTTTTCGATACTAGAGCATCTCATTCATTTATATCCGAGAGCTATGCTCGACTGCATAACACCACATTCTATGAGATGCCCACCTCTATGGTAATTCAAACCCCGGGATCCAAATGGCAAACTTCTAGAGTAAGCCATGGGAATGAAATTCAAGTCGACAGACTTGTTTTTCTCGCATATTTGATAGCTCGCAAATCTTCGGATAATAATATCATCTTGGGTATGGACTGGATGTCATCCCATCATGCTAAGATTGATTGCTTCTCTAGGACTGTTCAACTCACACATCCTTCAGGAAAGATAGTCAATGTCTTGACCAGAGTAGCCAAGCGACAGCTATATTCTCTTAATGTCAGTCCGTTACCAGACCTCGAAGACGTTCCGGTAGTCTGTGACTTTCCGGATGTCTTTCCAGAAGAATTTCCAGGTGTTCCACCTGACAGGGATGTCGAGTTCGAAATAGATCTCATTCCAGGAACTATCCCGATTTCTAGAAGACCCTATAAAATGGCACCACTAGAACTAGCCGAGCTTAAGAAACAACTCGATGAGTCCTTGAAAAAGGGTTTCATCCGTCCTAGTTCGTCTCCATGGGCTTGCCCCGTTCTCTTCGTCAAGAAGAAGGATGGTATGGATCGGATGGTTGTAGATTATCGACCAGTTAACCTGGTCACAATCAAGAACAAGTATCTGCTCCCCAGGATCAACGATCTATATGATCAGCTCGTTGTATCCTCAGTCTTCTCCAAAATGGATTTGAGGTTGGGCTACCATCAAATCAAAATCAGGAACAGGGACATTCCTAAAACGGCCTTTGTTACTCGTTATGGCCAATACGAGTACACCGTCATGTCCTTCGGTTTAACCAATGCTCCAGCCACCTTCTCTCGCTTAATGAACTCAATCTTCATGGAGTATTTGGATAAGTTCGTCATGGTTTACCTCGATGATCTACTCACATACTCCAAGAACGAGGAAGAACATGTTGAGCATCTAAGGCTAGTGTTGATGAAACTTCGATAGCATCGCCTTTATGCCAAAATTTCTAAGTGCGAATTTTGGTTGCCAGAAGTGACCTATCTAGGACATGTAATTTCTAGTAAGGGTATTGCTATCAATCCCGAGTGAGTTCAAGCCGTCCTTAATTGGACTCCACCTGAATCGGTCAAGCAAGTTCGGAGTTTCCTTGGCTTAGCGAGCTATTGTCGCCGCTTTGTCGAGAACTTATCCAAGGTTGCTAAACCTCTAACTGAACTCCTCAAGAAAGATAAAAAGTTTGAGTGGACCCCACAATGTGAGCACAGCTTTCAGGAACTGAAAAGACGCCTGACATCTGCTCCCGTATTGGTACCACCAGATTTCTCTAAGGACTTTGTTATCTATTGCGACGCCTCGCGACAAGGACTAGGTTGCATTCTTATGCAAGATCGTCACGTAATTTCTTATGCTTCACGGCAATTGCACCCACATGAGGAGAATTATCCTACTCATGATCTAGAGCTTGTAGCTGTAGTCTATGCACTTAAAACCTGGCGACATTACCTCCTCGGTAATCATTGCAAAATCTTCACCGATCACCAAAGTCTGAAGTACATATTCACCCAACCGGATTTGAATCTCAGGCAAAGACGTTGGGTCGAGTTGATCACAGATTTCGACTTAGGGATAACTTACACCCCAGGAAAAGCCAATGTCATGGCTGATGCACTAAGTCGTAAATCTTATTGTAACAATCTGATGTTACAACAAAGTCAACCGCTTCTCCATGAGGAATTTCGGAAGCTTAATCTGCACATCGTTCCTCAAGGATTTCTTTCCACCTTGGTGGCGAAACCTACCCTTACGGATCAAATCATCGCTGCCCAAAAACGAGATAAAGGGATATCTCGGATCAAGGAGAACATTGCTAGCGGGGATGCTAGATGTTTCTCCACAAATGATCATGGTGTTGTGGACTGTGAGAACCGTCTAGTGATTCCCAAGAACCAACATTTACGGCAGTTGATCCTTAAGGAGGCTCATGAATCTCCTCTCAACATTCATCCCGGTAGTACCAAGATGTATCAGGACCTACGCCAGAGGTTCTGGTGGACTAGGATGAAGAGAGAAATTGCTCAATATATTGCTAACTGCGACGTCTATCGTCGTGTTAAAGCAGAGCATCAACGGCCTGCTGGCACCCTTCAACCATTAGCTATTCCTGAATGGAAATGGGATAAAATTGGTATGGATTTCATCACCGGTTTTCCCAGGACCAAGAGAGGGAATAACGCTATCTTCGTCGTTGTCAATCGTCTTTCTAAAGTAGCCCATTTCTTACCTCTTCGCGAGAGTATAACCGCTAGTCAATTAGCAGACTTGTACATCTCCCGAATAGTGACTCTCCATGGTGTTCCACTGGAAATTAACTCGGATGGAGGAAGTCTCTTCACCTCTCGATCTTGGGAAAGTTTCCAAAATGCTATGGGAACCCGCCTTTCCTTTAGCACTGCCTTTCACCCTCAATCAAGTGGTCAAGTAGAACGCGTCAATCAGATTCTAGAAGACATGCTTCGAGCTTCTGTTATCTCATTCGGAATGGATTGGGAGAAATGCCTTCCATTTGCCGAATTTGCTTATAACAACAGCTATCAATCTAGCTTGGGTAAAGCCCCTTTTGAAGTTCTCTATGGACGAAGGTGTCGAACGCCTCTTAACTGGTCAGAAACCGGGGAAAGACAATTCTTTGGCCCGGATATGATCCAGGAAGCAGAAGAGCAAGTTCGCATCGTTCGTGAAAAGTTGAAAACAGCCCAATCTCGTCAAAAGAGTCAATATGACCGAAAACATAAGGCTATGACTTTTGAGGTTGATGAGAAGGCTTACCTTCGGGTTACTCCTCTGAAGGGAACCCATCGTTTCGGTATCAAAGGCAAATTGGCTCCTCGCTACATTGGACCCTTTCGCATTCTCGCTAAACGAGGAGAAGTTGCCTACCAATTGGAACTACCTCCGCATCTCTCCAGAGTCCACGATGTCTTCCACGTTTCTCAACTCAGGCGTTGCTTCTCGGATCCTATCCGTGGAGTGGACCACGAAACGCTTGATCTTCAAGATAACCTCACGTATCGAGAGTACCCCGTTCGTATCCTCGATCAAGCCGAGCGTACCACTCGACGTCATAATATCAAGTTTCTCAAGGTTCAATGGTCGCACCATTCTGAAAAGGAAGCAACTTGGGAAAGGGAGGATCGTCTTCGACTTGAGTACCCCGCCTTCTTTCCGGAGGAACCTAAATCTCGGGACGAGATTCTTTTGAGTGGGGGTGAGTTGTCACATCCTAGCTAGTTCATGCATTAGAGTGTTGCATCATGTCTATTTTTCTCAACAGAAACTTGAAATGGGGATGACAGAACCCCCGGCCCCCTCTGAAACCAACTAGGGTTTACTAAAAATATTTTCAATGAACCTGAAATGCCCTTCTAAAATGTCCATCATTTTTGCCTTGGTTCAGAACCCCTGCCAAAAGTGGTGCACAATTTTCTAGGTCATCCTAAGGTCTTTGATTTAAATCATAAGTATTTGAGTTTGGGCATTTAAATTATATAAATTATTTTAAATGCTCAAATAATCCCAAACTAAAATGTTCCATGCTGGATATATTCCAGTTAGTGGCCATGAGCAGTTTGGTGAATTTTGGAGTTGTTTAGGTATTTTCAGAAAGTCCACAAAGTTACAGAATAAATAAAAAAGAGAAATAAAATAGAGAAGGAGGGAACTAACCTGGCAGCCCACCAGCCAGCCCACCTTGCCGGCCCAGCCCAGCAGCCGCTCCAGTGAGCTGCTTGCCTTCGCCAGGCAGGCAGGCAGGTGCTCGACGGCGGCACCAGCGCGCGCCACGCAGCTCCCCGCCGCCCTGCTTCCTCCCCTCGCCTCTCTGCCGACCGGTATGAGCTCCACGTCGCGCCTCGAACCCCGTGGACACACCCATTCGCCCCCAGCTCCTCTCCCTCGCTCTCCCGCACCATGGCCGACGCCACCGCAGCCGCACCGTTGTCGTAGTCGCGCTCTCCGTCATCCTCGCGCTGCGCCACCGTGTCCAGGAGCTCCGCCGCCCTCCTCTCCTTCGAGCTAGCCGAGCCCCGAGTGCTCGCGTGCCCCGAAGCCACCGCACCGACCTCGCCCGACTCCGCCGTCGCTGGAGATCCCCTACGCCGTCACCACTGCACCAGCTCATCCCCGACCGCGCCGTCTGCCTCTCCGAGACCTCCGTGAGCCCAGCTACTCCCTCCCCCTTTCCTTTCTCGCTCTCGTGCACCACAGCGAGCGCACGAAGCTTCACCGCACGCACCGCCGCGGAGCTCGTCACAGACGTGACTTCGGCCACCCATTGGCCACACCACCGTGTCCGTCGCACTCACCGCACCCGCAGGAACCCGTAGCATCACTCCACGCGCCTCGTCGTGCCCCCTAGCGTCGAGTTCGACCTCAGCCGAACTCCGGCGACCGCCAAAGTCGTCGCCGGCGCCATTCCCGGCCACCCTGAGCCCAACCAACACCACCAAGAGCTGCGGCTTACTCCCAGCTACGCGTAGATGCCTCCGCGGCTCTTTTGGTCGCCGAAATGCAGAAAACCACTTCCGCCGCCGCGTTCGGCCTCGCCGGTGGCTAAACGCCGGCGAGTTGACCCCGCTGACCCCTCGTTTGACCACGGGTGGGCCCAGTTTGACCCCCCTGGGTCAATGACAGGTGGGGCCCAGCCCTGTTAACCATCAGGATTAGTTTTAATTAATATTTAGTTAAACTAATTACACTGACACACGGGACCCACTAGTCAGGGTTGACCTGGACTGTTTTGTTGACCGCTGACGTCATCCTGACGTAATACTGACGCAGTAATTTATTTACTGGAATTATTTTTTATACAGGAAATTCCAGTAATTACCACAAACTTTAAAAAATCATAGAAATTAATCTGTAACTCCAAATGCAAAGTTTTATATATGAAAAATGATCAGAAAAATCCAATCTATCCATCTATACAGGTTTCATGCATGTTTAAGAAAGCTAACCTGATGTTTAGTGCAGAACAAGATAAAGCACTTCTAAGGGCCATTTATGAGTTTGAAACTTCAATCTTTGATTCAAAATGGTTCAAACCCATCTGGTCTTAGTTGCATTAGCCCAATACACTCATTTTGCCATGTCTCATGCATGCATCATATTGTTGCATATTGTTTGGTGATGTTGTGTATCGGTGCTCTTTGCGGCAGGTTCTGCCCCGAGGAGTACCATGATTACCCTAACGAAGAACAATATCAGTGCATCGACCCATCAGGCAAGCAACCAACCATTTGATCATATCGATACAATCCCATGTTCTCGCTTCTGCTCTCTTTTACTGCATTAAGACAACGCGTTTCAAACTGCTGTGTGCTACGGTAGTTGAACCCATTTCCTCTGCATGACCTGTCATTGCCACAGTAACTAGATGAAACCCACTAGCATGTGTAGGAGTTGATTGAGCCATATGTATGTGTTGTTCCTACCTTGCTATGCCTGCTATGCTTAGAGTCGTGTCAGGTCTGGTTCATCTGGGTGATGGGCTAGAGTGAAATGATCATGCCGGTGATGAGAGTGATGTGTTGAACACGATTTGGTAAAGGTATCGATGAGAGGCCATGTAGGAGTACATGGTGGGTTGTTTCATTGAAGCCGACCTTAAGCACTGAGATCTGTATTTGTGATTTAAGATTCAGCTACTACCATGCATTGGGCCCTGAAATATGACCCCGCTCGACTTCTTATTCACCCTAGTCCTCTGTCCAGGAGTTGCAAGTAGTTTCTGGTGTTTGTAGCTTACTGGAGGCCGTGGACAGCGCTGACCGCGGGGTGGGCTGTGATGCGGTAGGTACGTGGCACGGTGTACCAGATACCCATTAGGTATCTCAGGAACCCTGCACACATCATTTGGGGCCGTATGTGGAAACCTCGGCCGGACTCCCTGTGGATGGAACCTGGATAGGCGATAAACCTGGACTAGAGACTTAGGTGTTTAGGTAGGTCGTGGTTTACACCCACGTCGGCTTTCGCTTGAAGTCTGCCGAGCACATGTCGTGTGCAGACGCTAAGTGGTGGAAACATGTATGAAGAAGTACACCCCTGCAGGGTTAACATCATCTATTCGAATAGCCGCGTCCGCGATAAAGGACTACTTGGTTGCCTATACAGTTCATAGACAAGAAAACAGATAGTATTAAAATCCTCAAGATAAGCATGAGTGCTAAGGATGGCTCTTCCGTAGGATGATGGAGGTGGATCCTCAGTGGTGTATTGAAGTGGTGAGTAGTGGACTCGTGTGCGCAGAACCATTTCAAGTTGGTGTCTCGTAGGATACCTTAGCCCGGAGTCAAAGCTGGCTTGCTGCAATAACCCCACCAACCCTTCTTGATAATGTGCATATATGTAGGATCTGATGTAAGTCTTGCTGAGTACCTTTGTACTCATGTTGCTTTAATTTACATTTTTCAGAAGATGTTGCAACCCCTTTTGATGGGTTCTTCGTAGTCGTTGACATCGATGAGTAGACTGAGGCCCAGGTGGTGACCCTGAGCTTGTGAAGGACCATGTAGTATAGCCAGGCTTTCCAAGCCTCTTTTATTTTACTAGTTGTCTGTACTCAAACGAGTTACTTCCGCTGTTGGCTTGTATGCTTGTATGACTTGGATGTGCGTTGTGTGACCCGTACTTGTGTGTATGCTATGTATGGCTCTCTGAGCCCTTAAATAAAGTACTTGTGTCGTAGAGTCATGTTGTGATGCCTTGTTGTATTTGCACATATCGAGCATATTGTGTGTATGCTTGAAATGCTTGGTATGTGTGGGATCTTACTATCTAGTTGTTTATTCTTAGTAGCCTCTCTTACCGGGAAATGTCTCCTAGTGTTTCCACTGAGCCTTGGTAGCTTGCTACTGCTCCGAAACACTTAGGCTGGCCGGCATGTGTCCTTCTTCGTTCCTGTGTCTGTCCCTTCGGGGAAATGTCATGCGATGGATACCGAAGTCCTGTTAGCCCGCTACAGCCCGGTTTACCGGAGTCCTGCTAGCCCAGTGCTACAGCCCGGATTCACTTGCTGATGACCGACACATTCGATGTTGGGTCATGGGTGCCTGTCTCTGTAAGTCTGTGCCACTTTGGGTTTACGACTAGCCATGTCAGCCTGGGCTCCCTATCATATGGATGCTAGCGACACTATCATATACGTGTGCCAAAAGGCGCAAACGGTCCAGGGCAAAGGTAAGGCGACACCTGTGGGAATACCGTGCGTGAGGCCGCAAAGTGATATGAGGTGTTACATGCTAGATCTATGCGGCATCGAGTCGGGGTCCTGACAGTCAAGTCTGTGATCACCTCCCAACTAGTCTACCCCGCCACTCCGTTGGTCATACGCCCTCCATCCTACACACCGTCAACAAACTTGAGAGAGCCTTCCTATGGTCTGGAATAGACAAAACGACAGGGGCAAAATGCAAAGTAAACTGGGAGACTGTTTGCCGGCCACTCAAATATGGGGGACTTGGGGTCCTCAAAACCAACAAGTTTACACGTGCCATCCGCCTGTGGTGGCCTTGGTACGAATGGAAGGAGCCTACCAAGATGTGGGTCGGATTGGGAAACCCTTGTGATGAGGAGGACCTTAACTTTTTCTATGCTTCCACCACCATCTCCGTTGGTAACGGCGCGAAGACCCCCTTTTGGGACTCCCCTTGGCTCCTTGGGCGCAAGCCTAAAGATATTGCCCCGCTCATCCATGAAGCTTCCATGCGTAAGAATTGGAAGGTGTGGGAGGCCCTCAAGAACAACGCATGGATCCTCAAGATCAATCCATCCACCTCTATCTCCGACGAGGATGTCACGCAATTCTTCACACTTTGGATACTCCTTGATGAGGTCCATCTTGACGAACTCTCCGAGGATGACATCCTTTGGAAGCACTCGGTCTCGGGGCATTACTCAGCAGCCTCCGCATATAAGGCACAATTTTTAGGATTGGTTCTCTCCCCCATGGACAAGATGGTTTGGAAAGTTTGGGCTCCACCAAAAGTCAAGTTATTTGCTTGGTTGGCTCTCCAAGACAGGATTTGGACCGCGGATAGATTGGCAAAGCATGGGTGGCCAAACTATGATCTTTGCCCCCTTTGCAAGAGGGAACAAGAGAGTGGGAGTCACCTATTGTAAGTGCATCTAGTGCCCCTTAGTGATTTTGGTGTATTGAAGACTTATAGGTTAAGGGACTAATGTGTTTATGAGTGTACACAGGTCTATAAGTCTATGAGGAGTTTGATATTTACAGAGAAAGTCGACTCCTAAAAATGAAGTTCTTTGACTGAAGACTTTGATATTCTAAAGACTTTCTGAAGACTTTGAAAGTGAAGAAATTGGTGTGAACTTGAAGACTTGGTATTCATTTGAGGAACATGAAGCGTGAAGACTTTTGTTTTCGTTGTTTCGTTTTTCTCTTTCTTGAGTCATAGGAAACACCGTACTGTTAAAGGGGGTCGAGGAAATACTAAGGAAAATTTTCCATGTGATGCTCAACTCAAAATCATACACCTACCAATCCCTTCGAGTGAAGCCTTTGGAAATCTTATACAGTTCAGTCAATTTCTTCAGTGACAGAGACGAAGTTCTTCTGGTCGCTGAGGAATTTGTTCTGACTAAGGAGTTAGGAATTCACCAGTGCGGATTGCCTACACAGTGAGGAACATGATAGCCCTGAGGAATTTGAGAGTCAAATTTCCGACTGTTGTTGTGCTGCCGCCAGCTGTCCCAAAATATCTTATCCACCTAACGGTCATATCATTGAAGGGAATTTATGTCTTATCATGTCGGGCTGCTCCCTAGGCTATAAATAGCCTCCCCCTACAACCACTAGCTGGTTGGCTGCTCCGAGAGAAACTGACTCTTGTCATTTGAGAGCATCCCATCCTCCGAGGACTTTGAGCGAAAATCATCGAGTGAGGAAAAACCCAAACCCAAACACCTACAAACCCATAGTGATTGAGCATCACTGAAGAGATTGATCCTGCGTGGATCCAACGCTTGTTACCTTTGAAGACTGTGCTTCTTCTAGACGGTTAGGCGTCATGGTCTAGAGCATCCAAGAGGAATTGTGGATCGCCGAGTGACCGAGTCTGTGAAGGTTTGGAAGTCGCCTGAAGACTTACCACGAGTGATTGGACGAGGTCTGTGTGACCTTAGTTCAAGGAGAATACGGTGAGGACTTGGTGTCCTGATCTGCGTGCTCAGCGACTGGGTGTCCGAGATTGTGTGTCCTCGAGTTTAAATACTCAGGCGCTCCAACCAGACGTACAACTGAGACAGCAGTTGGAACTAGTCTACCAAATCATTGTCTTCACCAACCTTACCGGTTCTATTTCCAAAACTCTTTCATTTCCTCATTACTGTGTTGAGTGATTGTTCATATCTGTGTTTGAAGACTTTGACTGAAGACTTTCTCAATTTCCTCAATTCAATTTCTTCAGTTTGTTTGTCTTCATCTTGTGTTATCCTGTGATTACGCTTTCTATACTCTGTGCTTGTCTTCATTTCATCATGATGACTATGTCTGTATTCTGTTATGCTTACTTCTGAGTACTTATTCCGCTGCAAGTAGTTCTTCGCTAAGGAATTTCCTCACCGGCAAATTCCTCAGTGAAGAATTCATAAAAATCACCTATTCACCCCCCCTCTAGTCGATATAACGCACTTTCAATTGGTATCAGAGCAAGGTACTCCCTTGTTCTGTGTGATTTTGGTTTAACCACCTGGAGTTTTAGTTATGTCGACCGCAGGTATGACCAAGGTCTGTGCTGGCTGTCCTACCTTCGATGGGATAGACTACCCCTACTGGAAGAATAAGATCCGAATGCATGTTGAGGCAATTGATAACGATCTCTGGTATGTTGTGGAAAATGTTGTTCCCACTGTCTCACCCTCACTGAAAGCTACCGATGTGAAGAGATTCAAGAAACTTGATTCTCAAGAGAAGAATATCATATGTGTCCATCTACACAAAGGACAGTATGGAAGAGTGAGTGCTTTGGAAACTGCTTAGCTTATCTGGGATAGGTTGTCCAAAGTAAATGAAGGTGGCTCAACTCAGCGTGACTCTCGAGTTGATGTTCTTCGCAATCTCTTCAACCGCTTCAAAAGACTCGACAATGAAAATGTTCAACAAACCTTTGATCGCCTCACTGACATCTCAAATGAGCTTCAAGCACTTGGTGCCACTGACATCACCGACCATGAGGTGGTGAAGAAATTGTTGAGATTGCTTGATTCCTCATTTCATACTCTGGCACTGATGATACAAGAACATGCTGACTACAAGTCACTAGATCCCGCTGATATCCTCGAGAGGCTAAATACTCATGAGTTCCAGCTTGCTGAAAAGAGAGATCTCTATGGTTCAAGCTATGGCAAAACACGTGCCCTGAAGGCCAAGGCTGTGTCTGAATCTGAATGTGAAGATTCTGGTAGTAGCCTTGGTGATCCTGAAGAATTGAGCCATGAGCTAGCACTGCTCGTGAAGAAGTTCCAGAAATTCTCAAGATGTGGTCGCTCTGGAAAATCCTCAAGGAGCAGTGATTCCTCATCAAGTGACTCTAAGAGAAGGCTATGCCACAAATGCAAGAAACCTGGTCACTATATTCACTATTGTCCTCAGTGGGAAAAGGAATTAAAGAAGAAGAAATACAAGGATTATATTTCTGATGACGCTAAGAAGAAGAAGAAATTGTCAAAATCTTCATCATCAAAATCCTCGAAGTCTTCATCTCACAAGAAGAGCAGCTCCAAGAAGGCTCGGGCATTCATTGGCAAGGAAATGGACTCTGAAGCTGAATCTGAGGAACATGAGGAAGAGGAGGCATCTGAGGATTCCGAGTCTGGTATGGCGAGTCTGGCTCTCGCTACTGCATTCGTCAACAAGTCCATCTTCAACTCTGAAGAAATTGACCTCACCAACAAGGCTAACGAAGATAATGATGACTACGTTCCCACCAATTGCTTCATGGCAAAGGGTGCAAAGGTACTCAAATATACCTCCTCTGAATCTAGTGAGAATGAATCTGATGAAGATCTCAAGCCCAGCTACTCTAAACTTGCTAAGATTGTTGTAAAACAGCAAAGGGCTTTTGAAAAGGTTCAAAACATGCTAGACAAAAGTGATGATATGTTGGGTGAAGAAATGGATCGCACTAAAGCCCTGACTGAAAATCTTCAGAGACTTCAGTCTAGGTTTGACAGCCTTCAAGGTCATCATAACACTCTCTTATTTGATCATGAGAAGCTTTCTTATGAATTTCTTCAAAGAAAGCAAGATCTTGAGAAGCTAAGAGTGAGTTATGAAGATCTTCAGAAGGAGCGCGATTCACTACTTGCTCAACAAATCAGCGCTTCTCAGGAAGAATTTGTTCCTCCATGCTTAATGTGCATTGAACATGAATCTGCTAATTCTTCACTTGAATGTTCAAATGCTTCAACTGTTACAAATTCTTCACCTGCCTCTTCCCCGGAAAGGAGATTATACGTTAGTAAAAAAACGAGAATAAAAAATCTGAGGACATTGCTAGTATGATTGACGATGCAGGGCTGAAGGAATTGTACATGACAGGCATGTACAAAAGCCTCAAAGGGCATCAGACTCTTTGTGATGTGCTTAAGAAGCAGATCCTCAACAGGAACCCTAGGAAAGAGGGTATTGCCTTTGAGAGGAAACTCAATGCTGATGGAACATATTGGAAGCGTGAGCAGTACCCCAAAACCTCATGCGTTGCTGCAAAGGGACCTCCAGTTGATCCATCTAACTTATCTGGCTTTACATGTGAATCTCCTCATTCTTCTGATGAGTCATTTGACTCCAACTATAAACTGTTGAAAAATCAGAATGGTGAAGTATTTGCTAGATATGTTGGCACTAACTGCAGGAACGGTTCTCATATGAAGAAAATCTGGGTTCCCAAGAAGTGCCTTGAAAGTCTTCAGGTGAATGTCCTCATGACACCACCAGTGAAGAATAGGAACCCCAGATCAAACTCTTCATATGGACCAAATTCTTCATATGGATCCAAGTCCTCATACGGACCAAATTCTTCACGTGGATCAAATTCGTCAAAAGGATCAAAGTCCTCATATGATTATCATCATGCTAACAACTCTGTTTCGCAGGGTGGAGCTAAGGGCTATGAATATGTGCATTATTCTTCAAACCAATATGTTCATAAGTCCTCAAAGAATTTCTCTGCTTATTCATATGCTTACCTTAACCCCTCTTATGTGAAACGAAATGGATTGGCTTCTATGCCACCATTCTCGTCTGGAGCTCGTAGAGTGATGAACTCTTTGCCACCCCTTCAGACGTGGGTGGTGAAGAAAAAGAACTAATTTCTACCGCGGGGTCAGGTCTCCAGACGTGCTTTAACGTCTGAAGAATTTGCTGGGGGCCTGACAAAAATGCCTGAAAGGACGCAGGCTAATCATGATGAAATGAACTTTCATTTCACACGTCCTCATACTGCTATATCTGTGTTACATTTTACTGAAATTCATCTGATGAATTTGATATCATATTCTTCACTAATGAAGTATATGAGTTCGTAAGTTGCACTAATTCATCTGCAGGATGATCAACCCAAAGCCACTGAGTGGGTCCTCGATAGTGGATGTACAAATCACATGACTGGTGACAAGAACCTATTGATGGATGCTCCCTTATCACCATCACATCTGAAGCATATCATCTTCGCTGACAAAGGAAAAAGTCAGGTATTGGGTCTAGGTAAGGTTGCGATCTCTAAGGACATACACATGGACAAAGTCATGCTTGTTGAGTCCTTAGGATACAACCTCATGTCAGTCTCAATGCTTTGTGATCTTGATATGGTTGTTGTCTTTGGCAAGGATCGTTGTGTTGTGATCATAGAAGCTGACCATTCCAAAGTCTTCGAAGGCTTTAGGAGAGGAGATCTGTATATTGTTGATTTCTCTACAGGACCAAAACCAGCCGTGTGCCTACTTGCAAAAGCTTCAGAAGGCTGGCTATGGCATCGACGACTTGGTCACACAGGCATGAGGAATTTGCACACGCTTGCGAAGAAGAAGCATGTCATTGGCATTGAGAATGTCAAATTCCTCAAGGATCACTTGTGTGGAGCCTATGAAGCTTGAAAAATGACCAAGGCCAAGCATCCAGCGAAGACTATCATGACCACTACTCGTCCATTCGAATTGCTTCACATGGACCTCTTTGGTCCTAATCATTACTCAGCAGTCAATAATGATGCATCTCTATATGTCTTTGTTATTGTTGATGATTACTCTCGTTACACATGGGTACACATTGTCACTTACAAACATGAAGTGCAGGAAGTCTTCAAACGATTCTCCTCGAGGGATTCACCTAACTTTGGTGTGAAGATCAAGCACATCAGGAGTGACAATGGAACTGAGTTCAAGAATTCTGGTCTTGATGACTATCTTGTTGAACTTGGTATTACTCATGAGTTATCTGCTCCTTATACTCCTCAGCAAAATGGCGTCGTGGAGCGCAAGAACAGAACTCTTGTTGAGATGGCTCGCACTATGCTTGATGAATACAAAACACCTCGTCATTTTTGGATTGATGCAATTGATACCGCGCGCCACATCATCAACAGAGTATATCTTCACAAATTCTTCAAGAAGACTGCCTATGAACTCCTCACTGACAAGAAACCCAATGTAAGTTACTTCAAAGTCTTCGGTGCTAAATGTTGGATTAGAGATCCACATCACAATTCTAAATTTGCACCAAAAACACATGAGGGTTTTATGCTTGGTTACAAAAAGGACTCGCACACCTACAGAGTCTTCAACAGCATTCTTCACAAGGTTGTTGAAACTGTAGATGTGCGGTTCGATGAAACTAATGGCTCGCAAAGAGAGCACCTACCTTCTGTGATAGATGAACCAGCACCTGAGGATTCTATCAAGTTCAAGGCGACTGAGGATGTGATTCCTAATGAAGAATCTTCTGAAGAATTCATTCCAGAACGCGAAGACCGTCGAGCTAATGCACCAGAAGACAATGCTGAAGAAAATGGTGCAGAAGAAAATGCTGATCAACTTCCTCGACGACAACCAGCTCATCCTCGCGTTGCAAAAGAAGTGCAAGTTGATAAGATCATCGATGACATTGAAGCACCAGGTCCTCTCACACGCTCAAAAGCTTCAAATTTATCAAACTTTTGTGGGCACTATGCTTTTGTATCCATCACAGAGCCCACTAAGGTAGATGAAGCATTTCTGGAGCCTGAGTGGATTCAGGCCATGCAAAAAGAATTACATCAGTTCGAGCTCAACAATGTCTGGGAACTGGTCAAACGTCCAGATCCTCGCAAGCATAATATCATTGGCACAAAGTGGATCTACCGCAACAAGCAAGATGAAAATGGCCTTGTGGTGAGGAATAAGGCACGACTTGTAGCTCAAGGCTACACATAGGTTGAGGAATTGATTTTGATGAAACTTTTGCACCTGTTGCTAGACTTGAGGCTATTCGCATATTACTTGCTTATGCTAACCATCATAATATCACTTTATATCAATGGATGTGAAAAGTGCATTCCTCAATGGTAAGCTTGAGGAAGAAGTATATGTTGCTCAACCCCCAGGTTTTGAAGATCCAAAGAATCCTGACAAAGTCTTCAAACTCAACAAGGCCCTCTATGGCCTCAAGCAGGCCCCTCGGGCGTGGTATGATACTTTGAAGGAATTATTTGTGATTGCTTCACACCCGGTTCACTCGACCCTACTCTCTTTACTAAATCTTATGATGGTGAACTGTTTGTGTGCCAAATATATGTTGGTGATATTATCTTTGGCTGTACTGACCAACGTTATAGTGATGAATTTGCCTATATGATGAGTGAAGAATATCAAATGTCTATGATGGGAGAGTTGAAATTCTTCTTAGGTTTTCAAATTCGTCAACAGCACAATGGCATATTCATATCTCAGGAGAAATACCTCAAGGATGTTCTGAGGAAATTCGGCATGCAAGATTGCAAAGGCGTCAAAATTCCTATGCCCACAAATGGCCATCTATGCACTGATGAAAATGGTATTGACTTCGATCACAAGGTATACCGCTCCATGATTGGTTCTTTATTGTACTTATGTGCATCCAGACCAGATACAATGCTTAGTGTTTGCATGTGTGCCCGATTTCAAGCTACACCGAAGGAATCACACAATAAGGCTGTGAAGCATATTCTTCGATATCTAGATCACACACCAACACTAGGATTATGGTACCTCAAGGGCTCTGCTTTTGATCTCATTAGATATTCTGACTCTGACTATGCTGGTGATCGTGTGGACCGCAAGTCAACATCTGGTACTTGTCATTTCCTCGGACGATCTTTGGTCTGTTGGTCCTCGAAGAAACAGAACTGCGTATCACTATCGGGTGGTTGGTGCGACATATGCCAACGGATGGCTTATCATGGTGGGGGCGAGTAGAACGTCGTCCGTGCCTGGAAACGGGATGAGGCGAAGACATGCACGCCGGGGGATCTTACCCAGCTTCAGGGCTCTCCATGGAGATAACACCCCTACTGCTGCTCTGCGGGGTCTCCGCATGTTCACTATGGCAAAGTGAGTACAAGGTTGCTCCTTGAGTTGTTTCCTGGAGGTAGGAGAAAGCAAGGCTAGCTCCCTCCTTCCTATATAATCTGGTCTAGTGCTACAGAAGCGATCCCCCTTGCATGGGTGCCCCGGGGCTTATGTAGGCCCGCCCATCAGGGATACAATGGTAATTCGGCTGGGTGTGGGTCCCAGCCGTCTGTCTCTCAGGCCGCCGTCTTCTCCACCGACTGCTGGGGCCCGCCGACTGGTGGGCCCCGCCGACAGGCCTGGTACGGAGCCGACAGGTCCTGTCCGCCGCGGGCGGGTCACGCCGGCTATGGATTACTGTAGGCATGCCTCTAATGACGCTGGCTTGGTCATGAGGTCATGGCAACATTGCCGCCGCCTGACGGACGATCACTGTCGCCATTCCCCGTCTTGTCTAGTTAATGGCGTGCGGGGCCCGTGGGAGGGGCTGGCCGACTCCCGGGGGCCGACTCCCAACGGGTCCGGCTTGTGGTGCTCTTGCTGTCTTCTGTACACCCGCTGATGGGTGGGTCCCGCCGTCTCTGGGCCGTACAGGCAGGCCGTCGTGGGCACAGTGCGCCGCCCACGGGGGCTGAGGTCAGGGGAGGCATGGCAACAGTGCTGCGCCGGATGGAGATCTCCATCGATACGGCACACTGTGGCCATGCCAGCCTTTGTAAGCGGGGCATGGATGGGTCATGTGGTGGCCGTACCCCGTCCCGTCCATCGTGGCGAAGGAAGGAGGTGGTCGGAGTCGCGGCTGACTCCTCATAGTCGGCTTCTCTGGAAGCCGCCAGTTAGGAATAGGCTTATCTCGAAGTCGTCCCTGGGACTCGGCCGTGAGGGGCAGTCGGCGGCCTTGCCGCCGACATCCCGAAGGCGGCTCCTTATCGTGGGGTCTTGAGGGGCGCAGTCTGCCCCGATGTCTTGAGAGGTTCAGGGGCTCGGGTTAGCCTACCCGTGGCCCATTACTCCCACAGTAGTCCCCGAAGCTGGTGAGGCGCCGAGGGTGACATGTCGAGGAGTCTCAACAGTTTCATCCTTCCGGTGGTGGAATCTGGACCTTCCTTGTCGTCTTCCCCTAGGCCGACTAGCTGGAGCCGGACTCGCAGAAGGCCGTCTTGCCCCTTAAAGAGTTTGAAGGTCGTGGCGGGTTCCAGGCAGCGTGCCTGATAAGCTTTCGGTCAGCTGCCCATTGCGGATCCGTCACGTGGCGCCACGCGGCAGGGTCAGTCTGCCCACCCACACGCGCGACGGGACAGTGCGTCAGGTGGGGCCCGCCACTACCGCACCTCGGCACGCGAACAGATCTATTGCGGCCGTGCGGACGGTTGGGATTCCCACGTCGTAACTGCGCGCAGTTACTTCGTGTGGTAAATCATGGGGGCATGGGGTCCTGGGCACAGTTAATCCCACGTCCGCCCCAATGGCTTCTCAGCCCACGAGCCTACAAGTAGGCGGGAGGAGGGGGACGGCGGAGCACGCGCGCCCATTTCCCCTACTCCATTCGCTTCCTCTTGCTTCTTCTTCCTCTCGCCGCCGCCGCGCCGAACCACGCCAAGCCTGCAGCTATGAGCTCTTCCTCTGCCGCCGCTCCCCCCGCCGTGCGCTCCGGCGTGTGGGACGGCTCCGAGGTGGACGATGACCACATTTAGTTCCTTCGTAAGACGCGTCGCCTCCCCGGCAAGGACCTAGTGCGGGCCTGCGCCGCGTCGAAGAGGGACGTATCGCCGGTGTCGGAGGAGGGCGAGCGGGTCATATTCCGCTCGCACCTCATGTGCGGCCTGGGGCTGCCGGCGAGCGGTTTCTTCCACTCCTTCTTGGAGTTTCACGGGCTCCAGCCGCACCACCTTGCCCCGAACATGGTGGTGTTGCTGGCTGCCTTCGCCACCTTGTGCGAAGGCTTCCTCGGTGTTCTCCCCACCATCGAGCTATGGGGAGAGTTCTTTCAGTCCAAGCTCGGCACGCACGTCGCCGGCGTGCCGGCCCAGTGTGGTGCCTTCATCGCGATGCGGAGATCGGTGGCCGACAACCCGTTTCCCACCATCCCGTTGATTAAGTCAGTGAAGATGTGGCAGCGGTCTTATTTTTACGTGAAGAACGTCGCCCCAGACGGCGACTGGGTCAACCTGCCGCCTTACGAAGCCGGCGCACTAGCTGGGAGGCTCCCCAGCTGGTCCCACCGGGTCAAGATGCTGACTCCCGCTGGCGCCGTCACGTGACTCCAAGTACTGACACATTCGAAGGGTCTGACCGGGGCTGACCTGCTGGCCGCCTTCGTGGGGCACCGAGTCCTCCCGCTCCAAGGCCGACCTCATCTGACCTGTCAGATGAGCGTCCACCGGGACCCGAGTCGGCTGTGCTCCAAGGACATGCCCCACGCGGAGGTGGCGGACACGGTGAATTACATCGCGAACTGCAATCTCGCGGCGGATTGGCGGTTCGGTAAGGAGCCGTATTCACGCGCCAACCCCCCGCCTGCTGTAAGTCGTCTCTCTTCTTGTTCTGTCTTCTTTTGCAGCCGACTCCAACTTCTGATCTTTTTGGTTTTTCTCGAGTCAGAACCCCCTCATCCAGCCTTCAGCTGGCACCACGGGCCCGGCCCGTCAGTTTGTCTCTGACCAAGCGGAGAGCAATGTCGATGACCCTGACTTGGGGGCCGTGGCGATGGAGGCCGACGCCGAAGGAGGAGGAGGAGGAGGAGGAGGCTTCAGGCCCTCGGCCACCTTTGCCGACTGGCCTGATGATAACGCCGAGGGGGAAGTTGCCCCGCGCCACCAACCAAAGGCCGGCCAGCCGAGCGTGAGTTCCTCCGCCGGCTTGGATGGTCAAGGCGGCGCGAAGAGGTGCTAGGCCGGGCCGAGCTTGCTTGGCGGCCGGTCGGAGAAGTTCAAGGGGGAAGCCACTGCGACCAAGCGGGAGGAGGCAATCGCGAAGGCCAACCGCTTTCGTAAGGAAGTGAAAAAGCCGCCACTGGTCTCCGCGTCAGTGCTTCCGCCTTTTGTCTTGTTTTCTACTGGTGAATCATGTCCAAATCTTTTACATGCATTCCTCGCTTCAGGGCTCCCCTTACCTTTGATAGGGTCGCCGCCGCCTTCGTCATGGGGTCGGCAGAGAGGTCCGCCACTACTCAGCAGATTGACCCCGATGCCGACCTCCGGGAGGCGACGGAGCGGAACGCGCGGGAGAAGCGCGACGAGGACGAAGCCGCCCGCCTGGAGAAGGCGGAGGCCGAGAAGGCGGCGGCCTCCGCCCAGAGGAAGCTGGATGAGGCCGAAGCCGCAGTTGCAGCAAGGCGGCGAGCTGAGGAGGCCGCGCGCCGCCAATCGGTGTTGCTCGTCATCCCGCTGAACTCCGTGCTGCCGCCCCCGGAGTTCACGGGGCAGACTGGGGAAGCCGGCGGTGAGAACCCCGTCATGGAGAGGGAAAGCGGCGAGGCCTCCATGTCGGACACGGCTGTGCCGCCACCGCCGCCTCTGTCGCCGTCTAGGAGCACGCGAGGTAAACAGCCGGCAGGCCTGCCGGTGCCGCCGACTGAGGATGAGTCAGTGGCGAAGCTGCTCCTTCAAGTCGCCTCGCCAGTGCGCCGCCGCCTTGAGAAGGCGATTTCAGCGCCACACCCCTTGGGGACCGGCACCGTCAGCTCGGCCATCCCAGACGCTGAGGCGACGAGTGCCGCGCCCGTTGGGTGGGTGCGAGGAGGCGGCACGGGCCCGCTGAACCAGGCACTTCTGGACGTTCAGGCAAAACTGCGAGCCGAGGGTGACGCCATCCAGAACTGCACCAAGGCGCATCTGTCGTCGCGAGCAGCCGTCCGGGTATGCTTTCATTTTTGACTTTGTTTTTCCTTGTTCTTCTCTGTGGGGGCACGCCAACGCACCCACTGGGTGCAGTCCCCGAGTTTCGGGCCGGCTGCTGAGCAGGCGGCTCGGAACTCCTTCTGGCGAGTTCCAATACTTATCTTTGTCTAACATTCTTATCACAGGAGTATCACAACCTCCATGTCACTGCCTTCAACTGCAATGTTGAGGAGCTGGGTAGACGGACTGCCGACTTGTCGGAGAGCTGGAGTGAGTCCTCCTTCTTCTTCGCGGGGAAGCGCTGGCGCACCCGCGGGATGTAGTCCCCGAGATTCATGCCGACTGCTGAGCAGTCGGGCCGGATCTTCCCAGCGACCTTTTTTGTTGACGACTTAACGTCTTTACGTTTTTATTCTTCAGAGGCCAACGCCACTCTTCAGCAGCAGCTGGGCGAAGCCAACACTGCCTTGCGCACCAAGGGGGAGGAGTGCAGCAAGCTCGCCGCGGAGCGCGACCTGCTAGCTGCGCAGCTGACGGAGCAAAGGGAGCTGCTCAAGAAGGCGCAGGATGAGGCAGGGAAGAAAGAGACTTCTCTCCTAGCCGAGTTCTAAAGTGAGCGCTCCTCCTGGACCGACAAGGAGGCACTGTTGACCTCCGGCTTCCATGAGATTGAGGACATCGTCGATGGTGAGTTTCTTTACTTTCTTTGAGCCGCTGACTATGGGTCGGGCTGACTCCTGATTTTTGACTTGCTTCTCTTTTGTCTTGGCAGACTTCTTCCCTGGCCACTCGCAGGCGGCCACTCAGGCCATCGAGGCTGATCGCGAGGCGCGGAGGGAAAATGGTGTGGAGATCACCGCCAACGCCCCCTGGACCCTCGATGAGCAGCTTCTGAGCATCGAGGCTCGTCTGCGGCCATCCCATCGGATGCTGCGCCGGCTTCAACGTGCCGGCGCCCAGGCGATTGCCGCCCTGTGGCCAGACATGCCCGTTCTGCGCACTCCCAGTCGGTCTGCCGACTGGCTGGAGGTCGCGGCTAGTCGTCTTGAGGCTTGGAAGGGTTCCTCAGCCCGGGCTGGAGCGCGTCGGGCCTTGGAATTTGTTAAGGCGTGGTATCCAGGGCTGGACCTGGACCGGCTGGCCGCGTTCCAGTCAGAGGCCCAGGCGGAGCTGATAGCTGTGGAAGACGCCCTCTTCGCGCGTGCTGCGGCGATCGCCGACTATGCAGACACCAGCGTCTTCGTCCCTGATCGGGCTGAAGACGGCGGGGAGGCGCCGCCAGAGTGGTTCGGGATGAACCCGGATTATGACGAGGACTCGGCGAAGGTGATCGGTTCCAGCGCCGAGGAGGAAGGCGAGGCGGAGGACGGAGGTGAGACGGAGGCGCCAGAAGACGGAGCAGGCGACCAGCCTCAGCTCGACCGCGCCTCCAGCAACAAGTCGCGCCTGACCGAGCCGGCTGCCGCCGGAGACGATCAAGCCAAGACTGTCCAGCTGGCCGCCCCAACGCCTGACACCGCCGTCTCTTCCGACCCTCCGAACCCGTCTGCCGCTTCCTAGGCTGCCGTCTTGCCTTCATTTTATCTGCTTTAGTAGTCTTTGAAGAACTTGTTAATTCGAACAATTCCACCCGCGGGGTGTATTTCGAACTTCTGCTTGAAGATTCGGCCAAGGGCCTATGTTATGTAAATATTTATCCAAATTCTATCTTTCCTTGCTCATTGCTCTTTTGGATTTTTCCTTTGCCGCCTTCCCTTAGTCGCCGCCTTGCCAGTCGGACAGTCGCTCTGTGGACTACCACTGGATCAAATGCTTGGCTACTTTGGGAAGGCAAGTACTCGGCCATTTTTAGAGTCTTTTAACAAGTTGGATAGAAAGCGGCAAGCCGACTACTCAAGAGTCAGCTTTGCTTAAGAGAGGCTGGAAGCGGGCTTAGGCTATGTTTACGCTTTGAGTCCTTAGCCATTTTTCATGTGGGCGCCCATTCTTCCTTACTCCTGCCTACCAAATAGTCGCTCTGTGAGCTGCGGCTTCTAATAGGAGACGGCTTAGGCACCACACACTACTTGTCCGACTGCAGGAAGCATTCCATAGTGCGGGGTGGCGAGTCCCCGGGCCGACTAGTCGAGCCCGGTGCCAAGCGGCATAACAAAGAGTAGCATACTTGAAGGCATAATTCTTATCATACAGATAACAAAAAGGGCAGTCCCTGAGCTCGTCTCGGGGGGCTCAAAGTCTTGGTACTTTAATACAAAGGGTAGCGTGATACATACTGCATCAACTGTAAAATCTTCAGAGAAGATTTGCATTCCATGGGCGTTCCGTCTCTTTGCCAGAGTCGTCCCTCTTGCGTGCTCGGGGCTTCCGAGCATCGATCAGGTAGTAGGAGTCGTTGCCCAGCACTTTGCTAATAATGAAGGGGCCTTCCCAAGGTGCCGACAGCTTGTGATGGCCGGTTGTTCGCTGGATCAGTCGGACCACAAGGTCGCCCTCTTGGAAAGATCTCGGCCTGACCTTCCTGTTCTAGTATCGGCGCAGGCTCTGCTGGTAGATGCTGGACCGGCTGAGTGCCAATAGTCGGCCCTCTTCCAGCAGATCGACACCGTCTTGACGTGCTTCTTCGGCTTCCTCCTCGGTGTACATGGTGACTCGCGGGGAGTCGAACTCTATGTTCGTCGGGATGACGGCTTTAGCACCATAGACGAGGAAGAAAGGTGTGAAGCCGGTTGACTTGTTTGGAGTCGTGCGCAGACTCCAGAGGACGACTGGCAACTCATCAAGCCAACAGCCGGCCGAACGCTCTAGTGGTTCGACCAGCCGAGGCTTGATGCCGGACAGGATGAGGCCGTTTGCTCGCTCTACCTGGCCGTTTGACTGCGGATGGGCAATGGACGCTAAGTCCAGTCAGATGCCCTGTGTCGCGCAGAAACGAGCCAAGGCACCTTTGGCAAAATTTGTGCCATTGTCGGTGATGATGCTGTGTGGTATGCCGTACCGAGTCGTGATGTCGGCGATGAAAGTCACTGCAGTCGGACCATTCAACTTCTTGATGGGCTTTACTTCTATCCACTTGGTGAACTTGTCCACCGCGACAAGTAAGTGAGTTAAGCCGCCTCGTGCTGTTTTGAATGGTCCCACCATATCCAGGCCCCAAACCGCAAAGGGCCAGGCGACGGGGATAGTCTTGAGTGCGGAAGCCGGCTGATGTGGCTTGGAGCGGAACTTCTGGCACCCTTTGCACTTTTGGACCAATTCTTTGGCCTCTTCTAGGGCAGTTGGACAGAAGAAACCGTGTCGAAAGGCTTTGGCGATGAGCGCTCTTGAAGCCGCATGGTGGCCGCACTCGCCTTGATGGATGTCTTTGAGAATTGCTTGGCCTTGCTCTGGCTCGACGCAACGCTGGTAGACACCAGTGACGCTACGCCTGACCAACTCTCTGTTGACTATGGTGTAAGCTGCCGCTCGGCGTTGTACTTGTCGAGCCAAGATTTCATCAGTTGGCAGCTCTTTGCTCACTAGGAACTTGAGGATGGGCTGGGCCCATGAGGGTGCTGCTATTTCTTCAACTGCCAGTACTGCGACTTGGACGAGGGCGGCTGGGCTGGGAGGCGGCGGGCTTGAGTCCGCGGCCGCTTGCTGGATTGATGAAGTCCCTGGGCCGACTGGTGCGGTCCCCGGACCGAGCTCTAGAGTCTTCGGACTGGTCGCCGTAGTCCCTGGGCCGGGTTCTGAAGTTCCTGGGCCGGCTTCGACTGCGGCGTTCTTGGAGCCATTTGTAAAAATTCTCGTGCCGTCTGCTGGGGCTCTTGAGTCGGATCCGACTTCTTCGAGGGAAGCCGGCACAAAGATGGAGTCTGATTCTGGTGAAGGCTTGACAGACGGCTTGAGGAGGCTCCGAAGGGCGACGCCAGATGGTATTGCTTGGCGGGTGGAGCCGATTCGTGCCAGGGCGTCTACTTGGTCGTTGTCATTTCTTGGCACGTGAAGGAACTCGCACCCCTCAAAATATCCGTTGAGTTGTTGTACAAGGAAGCGGTAGGTTGCCATGTTCGCATCCTTGGCGTCCCAATCGCCAGATGACTACTGGACCACCAAGTCGGAGTCGCCATAACACAGGATCCGGCGAATGCCAAGTTCTTTGGCTAGCCGGAGCCCGTGAATGAGCGCCTCGTATTCAGCGACATTATTGGAGGCGGCGAAATGGATCTGCAACGCATATCTGAGCTTGTCGCCTTTGGGGGTAGTGAGGACAACGCCGGCTCCCAAGCCGGTGCGCATCTTGGAGCCGTCAAAATGCATCCGCCAATGGGTGGTGTCGGGCGCTAGCGGCAGGTACTGGGCCTTGGCTCAGTCGACGAGGAAGTCGGCCAGTGCTTGCGACTTGATGGCGATGCGGGGCTGGTAGTAGATGGTGTAGGGAGCCAGCTCAATGGCCCATTTGGCCACTGGCCAGAAGCATCTCGGCTTTCGATGATCTCGGCTAGTGGGGCTGTGCAAACCACAGTGATTGGATGCTCCTGAAAGTAAGGCTTCAACTTCTTGGCGGCAAAGTGCACGTCGTAGCACATCTTCTGGTAGTGGGGGTAGTTCTGCTTGGAGGTCGACAGTACTTCGCTCAGGTAATATACCGGTCTCTGGACAGGTAGCGCCTTGCCTTCCTCCTTGCGTTCAACTACAATGACTGTGCTGACTACCCGGCTGGTGGCGGCAATGTACAGGAACATGGGCTCTTTAGGAGTCGGGGCCGCCAGCACAGGGGGAGTAGTCAACATTTTCTTCAATTGGAGAAAGGCTTCGTCCGCCTTGGGGTTCCACTCGAAAAAGGTCGTCTTCTTCATGAGCTGGTATAAAGGGAGAGCCTTCTCTCCCAGCCGACTGATGAATCGGCTGATGGACGCCAAGCAGCCGGTGAACTTTTGCACATCTAGCAGTCGGCTGGGTACCTCCATCCTCTCGATGGCCTTGATCTTTACAGGGTTGCACTCTATGCCGCGTTCATAGACCAGGAAGCCAAGGAGTTGGCCGGCTGGTACTCCAAAGATGCACTTCTCAGGGTTGAGCTTGAACTGGAATCGGCACAGGTTCTCAAAGGTTTCCTTGAGGTCTTCCAGCAATATTCCATGCTTTTCCGTCTTCACCACCACATCATCCACGTAGACGTGGGCGTTTCTGCCAAGTTGCTTGAGGAGGCACTTCTGCATGCAACGCTGAAAGGTGGCGCCGGCATTCCTCAAGCCGAACGTCATGGTCAGGTAGTAGAAAGCTCCAAATGGCGTGATGAAGGCGGTCTTCAGTCTATCAGCCGGGTTCAGCATGATCTGGTGATATCCTGAATATGCATCTAAGAAGCTCAACAGCTCGCATCCGGCTGTGGAGTCTATCACCTAATCAATTCTCGGCAGAGTGAATGGGTCCTCGGGGCAAGCTTTGTTGAGGCTTGTGTAGTCAATACACATCCACCACTGCTTGTTCTTCTTCAGCACCATGACCGGGTTTGCTAGCCACTCTGGAAAAAATACTTCCATAATGAAGCCGGCTGCCAGGAGTCGGGCTATCTCTTCTCCAACAACTCTTCTCTTCTCTTCTGACAGGCGGCGCAAGGGCTGCCTGACGGGCTTCACATCAGATCGGAGATGTAACTTGTGCTCGACGAATTCCGTCGGTACACCTGGCATGTATTTAGGGGACCATGCGAAGATGTCTCGATTCTCACGGAGGAAATCGACGAGCTCGCCTTTCTATTTGCTGTCAAGGTTTGCACCTACGACAGCATACCTCTCTGGGTGCTCTGGGTCCAAGGGTATCTTCTTCGTTTCTTTGGCCGGCTTGAACGAACCTTCAGCTTCACATTCTTTGGGGTCAGGGGACAAGGCCGGCTGCTTGCCAGCCAAGATCACAATTCGATCCAACATCTTCTTCTCTTCGGCGATCACGAGGGACTCGGCCAGCCGACTGCTGGCTGCTACACACTTGGAGGACTTCTTATAGTCCCCGGTTATGGTGATAATGCCCTTGGAACTCGGCATCTTCATTTTGAGGTAGGCGTAGTGGGGCACAGCCATTAACTTGGCCAATGCTGGTCGGCCAAGCAATGCGTGGTACGGGCTCTCCAAATCCACTACCTCAAACCATATTGCCTCTCGGCGGAAATGATTCTTGTCCCCAAAGAGGACATCCATCTTGATCTTGCCGATTGGTGAGCAGGACAAGCCGAGTACGATGCCGTGGACCACAGTCCGGCTTGGCATGAGTTGCTTGGGCTTGATGTTGAGCTTCTCCATTGTATCTCGGTATAGTATGTTGATACTGCTCCCGCCGTCTATCAGCATGCGGGAGAATCGGACGGCGCATCTCTCTGTCGCCAGGGTGGCATCCAGAACCAGGGCATAGGAACCAGGAGACGGCATCACCTCTGGGTGGTCGTCCCAGCTCCAGCTGATGGGCTTCTCTGACCAATGCATGAACTCAGGGTTACTGGTGGCGACCGCATTGACTTCTTGCTGCAGGCGGCACCAGCTGCGCCGATCTTCTGTCTGGCTGGTGAACACGATGTAGGCAGCTTGCTCGTCGGGGAATTCGTCTTGGATGGCTCTGACTGCAGGCCGAGCGGCCGGCTGCTGCGTGGCAGGAGGCGGCTGGCCTGCAGGCGGAGGTGGCAACAGCCCCTCGCCCTTGGAGATTCGGGTGAGCCAATGACACTTCCGTGTTGTATGGTTAGACGGCTTTGCGCCGCTGTGGAACTTGCAGGGGGCGTCGAGGGTTTGCTCGTAGGAGAAATCCGGCTGCCAAGCCGGCCTGCCGCCCTTCTGCTTCTTCGGAGCCGGCCGTCCCTCAGGATGCTCTTCTTCGATCGTGGCCACCTGCCGACTAGTGGAAGGCGGCATAGGGGCCTTGCACTTGTGGTCCTTTTGATACGGGCACCGGCTTGATTCTCCAGCCGGCGTCTTGGGAGCCAGCGTCAGCACTTTTCCGGAGGCGTCTACCCGGAGCTCGGTCTTCATTGAGGAGTCGGCCATGGCATACTTGTCCGCGATGACCAGTAGCTCATCAAGGGTTGCCGGCTCATCGCAGAGGAGTCGGTGCTTGAGGAGAGTGCCTTCATGGCACCCGGCGGTGAAGTACTCTATGGCCTGGACCTCGTGCACTCCTTCGCAGGAGTTGCAGAGCTCGGCCCAACACATGAGGTAGTCGCGGGTTGATTCGCTGGGCCCTTGTACGCACAAGGAGAGCTGTCGGGGCTTGGGATCCCGCTTGTATGTGCTGGTGAAGTTGCGTATGAAGGCTTCGGTGAAGTCTAGCCAGCTGTTGTTGCTGTAAGGCTTGAGGCTGTTGAGCCAGGTACGCGCCGTGCCTTGGAGCATCAGGGGGACATATTTCACGGCAACGCGTCGATTGCCATTCGCAATGCGAACAGCGGTGGAGTAGTCGATCAACCAGTCTTCCGGCTTCACGGAGCCGTTGTACTTGGGCGTGTCTCTTGGGAGCGAGAACCCTTTGGGAAAGGGCTCGTCGCGGATGCGGGGGCCGAAACACGGTGGGCCGACATCATCTTCTTCTTCTAGGGCCAGGGATCACGCTAGGCGGTCGATCCGATGGCGGGCATCATTCTCGCTGACTCCCTTGCGGTGACCAAGTCGGCTGCTGAGAGTCGGATGCTCGACAGGCGGTGGGGTAGGATATCTTTCCCCGCGAGGCGGAGGAGGCAGCAGGTCGCCTCGCCGCTCCACTCCTCGGGGCGACCTTCTACGTCGCGCTCGATGGTAATACGAGTCCGGCTGCGGCTAGCAACCGGCTCCTTCTCTTGTCTTGTACGGGGGCCACCCGCAGTCAGTGTACGCAACGTCGCGTCGTGCTCTCGGCGAGGGGGGCTTCCAGCTCGGACGTCGGCTTCATGCCGGGTTGCGGCGGCATCGATCAGCTGCTGGATGCGTCTGGTCATGTAGGGGAGCTCGTCGGCCCCCAGTCCGTTTTGCTCATCAACGATCGACTGGGCGGCGCGTAGATTCTCGAGGGGCGTGGCTTAGACCGGGTGGTCCGCTCCCAGCATGCTGGCGATGGCCGCGCCGCATTTCTTGACAACGCCGACTCGGCTTAGCCCTTCTGGAGGCGGCGTGCCGAAGGCGGCGCGGTCGACTTCGCGCTGGTAGACCTCCGTGAGGCGTCTCATGGTGGCAATCTTCTGGCCCTCTGCAAGGAGGGCAAGGCGGCGTGCCCCCAGCGCCTCGGCGTCAGCGTCCGTCGGGATGGGGGCGGACAGATCGTGCAAAGTGGCCTGTAGGGCGTCACAGGCATTCTCGTCGGAGGCGGCGCCAGGCTGATGACGAACACTTCGGTGACGGTGCTGGCGCCACTGTCGGCTCGTGGGAGAGGATCATCGAAGACGATCACGTCGAAGGGGAAGGCGTCGAGCGACGCTGTGTCGGAATCGACAAGCATCGGGTCGGTGGAGCCGACCGACTCCAAGTCCGCGGTAGGCTCGCCGGAGACGTGGAGTTGGTCGAGGAGGCTGACGAGGCGGCTCTCGGGGTAGCCTGTGTCCGGATCGGATGCGGGCTTGTCGGAGATGCGAGCCTCGCCAAGAAGATCAGCAAGGTAGCTTGCTGCGCAGGCATCATCGACGCTTTGCAGCACGTCGGGGCAAGCGCCATCGGGCGTGCCGGGCTGGCTACGCTCACTGGGGAGGAAGAGGGTTCCCGTCCAGAGCAGGTCTTTGGACGACGGTGCACCTTGCCCCACGGTGGGCGCCAAATGTCAGCTGGTTGGTGCGACATATGCCAAGGGATGGCTTATCATGGTGGGGGCGAGTAGAACGTCCCTGGTGCCTGGAAATGGGATGAGGCGAAGACATGCGCGCCGGCAGATCTTATCCAGCTTCAGGGCTCTCCGTGGAGATAACACCCCTACTGCTGCTCTGCGGGTCTCCGCATGTTCACTATGGCAAAGTGAGTACAAGGTTGCTCCTTGAGCTGTTTCCTGGAGGTAGGAGAAAGCAAGGCTAGCTCCCTTCTTCCTATATAATTTGGTCTAGTGCTAAAGAATCGATCCCGCTTGCATGGGTGCCCCGGGGGGCTTATATAGGCCCGCCCCTCAGGGATACAATGGTAATCCGGCTGGGTGTGGGTCCCAGCCGTCTGTCTCTCAGGTCGCCCTCTTCTCCGCCGACTGTTGGGCCCCGCCGACTGGTGGGCCCCGCCGACAGGCCCGGTACGGAGCCGACAGGTCCTGTCCACCGCAGGCGGGTCACGCCGGCTACGGATTACTGTAGCCATGCCTCTAATGACGCTAGCTTGGTCATGAGGTCATGGCAACAGTGCCGCCGCCTGACGGACGATCACTGTCGCCATTCCCCGTCTAGTCTGGTTAATGGCGTGCAGGGCCCGTGGGAGGGGCTGGCCGACTCCCGAGGGCCGACTCCCAACGGGTCTGGCATGTGGCGCTCTTGCCGTCTTTTGTACCCCCGCTGATGGGTGGGACCCACCATCTCTGGGCCGTATAGGCAGGCCGTCGTGGGCACAGTGCGCCGCCCACGGGGGCTGAGGTCAGGGCAGGCATGGCAACAATGCCGCACCGGATGGAGATCTCCATCGATTCGGTGCACTGTGGCCATGCCAGCCCTTCGTAAGCGGGGCAGGGATGGGCCACGCAGTGGCCGTACCGCGTCCCGTCCATCGTGGCGAAGGCAGGAGGTGGTCGGAGTCGCGGCCGACTCCTCATAGTCAGCTTCTCTGGAAGCCACCAGTTAGGAATCGGCTTATCTCGAAGTCGTCCCTGGGACTCGGCCGTGAGGGGCAGTCGGCGGCCTTGCCGCTGACTTCCGGAAGGCGGCTCCTTATCATGGGGTCTTGAGGGGTGCAGGCCGCCCCGATATCTTGAAAGGTTCAGGGGCTCAGGTTAGCCTACCTGTGGCCCATTACTCTGACAATCACTGTCTACTGCGGAAGCTGAGTACATTGTTGCTGGTTCTTGCTGTGGTCAATTGTTGTGGATGAAGCAAACTCTCAAGGACTACGGCATCAACGTGAAGAATGTGCCTCTCTACTATGACAATGAGAGTGCCATCAAGATTGCTCACAACCCAGCTCAGCACTCGAAGACAAAGCACATTCAGATTCGTCATCATTTTCTTCGTGATCATGTGTTGAAGGGCGACATCTCCATCGAGCACGTGAAGGCTGAAGAACAGCTAGCCGATATCTTCACAAAGCCCTTGGATGAGAAGAGATTTAGCAAGTTGTGGTGTGAGCTAAATATCTTAGAGTCTTCGAATGTTCTTTGAAAGGGACATTCCTCCTAACACTTATGCAAAATTGATGACTTAGATGTGCAACACATGAAGAAACCTTTTTCTTCAATCAATGAAGAATAACACTCTAAGTGTGAAGAAATTAATGAATAATTTGATTCTCAGAACCCTACGACAATTGTACGCGGTGTCTGAAATCATCATTCTTATACGGTGGGTCACGCCACCACCAAAGTTGAAAATCTTCAATTTGAGTTTTTCCTCAGTTTTGAAATTCTTCAGTTTTTCAAATTCTTCAACTTTGCAAAATCTTCATTGTTTTCGTCGTTTTTCTTCATTGGCTAAATATATATAAGAGTTTATGTCCTCTACAGCATTCACTTATGGCTATTTCTTCAAGTTGTGTTTTCTGCTAAGTGAATGTGATCGGACCCTTTCCCCTTTATGCTATACTCAACCCAATCTATTCACAAATTCTTCATGTGCGTTCTATTTGAAACTCGTTCAAAATCTTCATTGTGTCCTTGTCAGCTGAAGAAATTGCAAACGGAACTTTTAACTTATCTTATCCAAATTTTCGGCTTTGCCGCTCAAACCGTTCTGTATCCCACGATAGACTTATCTATTCACCCACAATCTAACACGATCTCCACTTTTCAGTACGTGGGTGACACATGTCAAGCGAATGAGAAGGGTCAGGGGCACGTTTGTCCAAAATCTTCGGGCGAACAGTTTTTCACTGCAACTATAAATACCCCTCTCCCCTTCCTCACTTCATTTACTCCGCTCGACCGCACTCACTCTCGCTCGAGCTTCTCAAACCCTAGCGTCGCCGCTACTCCATCGTCGCCGGTGAGGAAGAGCTTCACTGCCTCGACCTCGCCATCGTCGTACTCTCGCCGGCCGCAGAAATCTTCACTCCGCCACCGCCGTAGCTATCTTCCTCTGCCGAGTTAGGGCGTGGAAGATCTGAACTGACGAGCTTCAAATCTACACTTCTCAGTTCATCGTGTTCTTCATCAAGGGTAATTAAAAGTTACTTTTACTGCCCTCTTTGATTCAAATTTTCTCTACAAAATCTTCAAAGGTGTTCTATTCTTCAAATCCTCACACACAAAACACCTCACTAGTCATATGTTCTTGATTCGTTTCTCTAAGCATCATTTTTCTTCAAGATTCCTCAATTGTGTGGATCCTCGATCTATACAACTCTGGAACGTAAGACAAAGAAAGCTTACTGAAATTCTTCAAGGCTCATCTGGTCAAATTCCTCAAACTTGTTATTTCTGAAAAACTTTCTGAGAACGCGTATGACCTCTCCAAATTCCTCGCAACTATACTCTGTTCACAGGTACTCATGTCTGCTGCTGAATCACTAGGTTCTCATCAACTTAACTCATTTGCAGCGTTCCTCGAAGAAAAGTTGCATACTTCTTTAGAGAATTCGATTGTTCATATTCCTCAACTGAAGAATATGGCAGACGGTAAGAAGCCACAGAAAGGAGGAAAGAGGCCTGAGGTCATGACTGCGTTTGAAATACCTGAGGACATCTATGCTGAGTATTGCACACCTGATGAGGCCAAGTTCGGAAAGGAGAACAAAAATCAGCGCAAGGTGCGCATACAGAGGATTGAAAGGAGATGGCAAGAGAATGGAGGGAGTACAGGTATGTTACTCCAAAGTATATGAAGAAATTCACACTAAATCCTCCATGCCCAAGAGCTCCATTGGCACCTGGCCAAGAAGCTGACCCCACCAGCATCAAGCATGGTGAGGATTTTCCTGAAGAATGGGCCAAACGCTAAGCCAAGTTGGCGAGACAAGCCAAAGAAGCAGTGAGGAAATTCAATGAAGACTCTGCTACTGCTGCTGCCACTGAGGCCTCTGTCAAGCCTAGAAAATCAATGGCAAAGAAGCCCGCTCACAAGCCAAGTGCTTCACCAACTGTGCCCTCACGGCCAAGTTCCTCAGCAATGCCCTCACGGCCAGATTCTTCAAAGCCCTCACGACCAGTTCCTCATGCTGCTCCCGCTCCTCCAAAATCCTCAGCTCCTCCCCCAAAGTCCTCAACTGCTCCGGCAAAGTCCTCAGCACCTGTACATCTAGCCACGTGCCAAAGGACTGCAGGCATCACTATTGCCTCTGGTGTCTCAGCGAGTTCCTCAGCTACACCAAACTCTTCATCAGGCCCCACTCTGCTGAAGACAAAGGCAACGGCTGGTCGAGGTCCTCGGCCAAGTCCGAAGAAGAAATAGGTTGCCTTCCAAGTGCCATCTGACAATGAAGCTGATGATGATGAACTTGCAGAAATCATCAGAGACAGACAAGAAAGGGCCGCTAGAGCCAAAGGCACACCTGTGCCACTGCTTTTGGATCCAAGGACGATCCTCGATTACATTGATCTCTGGCACAAGGATCCAGACAACCCTATGCCAGATTTTCATTTGACTCCTGGCCAAAGTCACATGCTGACCCATTTCATCACTAAAGAAAAATGGAAATTTGAGAAGGCTAGGCAGATCAAGAAGGCTCAGTTCAGGAAAGAGAAGTTCCTGAGGAAAAACGTTGTCAAAATGAAAACTGATGAACTCCTCAAGATCTAGTATGAAATCAAAGCCCTCAGCGATGATTTCAATGCTTATTATGCTGATTGGCAAGGAGCCAAAGTCAGATTTGTCAACCTGTCTAAGAAGCTCACCAATGTTGCATCTCCTACGCAACAAGAAGTTCCTCAGGCTGGAGCCTCTGCTCAGCCTACTGAAGAACATGCCAGCACCGCTGATGATTTTCAGCCTACTGAAGAAAATGCTAGTTCCAGGGCTGATGACTCCATTCCAGCTGCTGAAGAAATTGCCAGGGCATCCACTAGTGGCGCGCCTGAAGAAACTGAAGAAGTCAGGGCAACTGCAACAGTTGCGCCTGAGGAAATTCAAACAGATTCCTCAGCTCCTCCCACGCCTACACCAACTCCTATCCTTCCATCTGTATCAGATGTGAAGAAGACCAAGGCTGCAGAGCGAGCTGCAGTGAATAAAAGGAAAGCATCAGCTGCTTCAGAATCGTCAGCTCAAAGAAGACGAGGCCTATCACAAGCTCGTTTGAAAATCCGATTGATGTTGTTCCGATTTCCACCATGCCATCAAAGGACCTTGTTCCTTATGGTGAAGAATATGTGATCCCTAGCGGATCTAATGAAGAAAATCATTCTGTTTCTTTGTCAGAGCAGATTGATGAAGAAATTGAAGTGGATGTGATCCCTTCAACGCCTATTGTTTCCTCGCCAATGCCTCAGTTCACAGCTGAAGAGGGTGGCGTTGAAGAAATTGAATATGAAGACGTGGATATTGGATGCACTACGCCTGTGATGAATGATGACTTCTGGGAAAGTCAGCATCCTAATTCTCCACTCTTCACCCCAATACAACAAATACCACAGTCCCCTGCACCAACCGTTCAGTTGGGCTCTGAAGAAACTCATCCCACCTCGTCTGTGCATGAAGAAATTCCAGCCACTAGTGCTGAAGAACCTGCTGTTGCTGATCTTTTGAACACGCAGACTGCAAATGAAGAGCAACCAGAAAATCCTCAGCCTGAAGAACCTGGGATTGTGATTCCTGAGGTAGTGATGCAACTCACTAACACTCCTCTGCCAAAACCAAAGGATCCATTCTCACGCAAGCAAAAGTTCAAGGCTGAAGACTTCTTTGGCGAGCATGTTTTCTTCACTGATTACAACCCTTATGATTCTGCTCGCATAAGGAAGAGGCGTTTCTGTACTGCTAGTCAAGCCAATTTCTATTCCCCGGTGCTATTCAACAAAGATAAAGTCTTCGATCGTGCACACATTCCTCACGTGGACATGGAATCTTTGTTGGGCTTCGAGCTAGTCCTCAGTGTTCTTCACGATGCTGGATTGCTGAATTTCTACACTGACATCTATGATTGGAATGAAGAACTCATTCTTCAATTCTATGCGACGCTGCACATCATAGGAAATTCTGAAGATGTGAACTCATGGGTGATGGACTGGATGTCAGAAAATACTCACTACAAGGCACCAACAACTGAATTGCTTCGTGCCCACCCACTCAGTCCTCCCCTTGAAGGTGCCCGTTGCATCTACAACGAACCTGAGCTTACAAATCATTACATGCAAGTGCTGATGAAGCCTTTGCAGCCAGGGCAGGCCCCTCGAACCAAATTCCTTGTCAAGGAATTACTGTATGTGCCACGGACTGTCTATCGCATTCTGACGAAGACAATGAGTCCTATCAAAGGCCATGACTCAAATGATGAAGAAGTCGTTGGCATCATGAAGAATATGCTTTTCAATATCATTCATGGCGTTCCAGTCAACTTCCATGATTTCTTCATGAGGCCTCTGGTGAATATTGCTATGTCACCATTTGAGCTGAAGCCTTATGCACCATGGATTATGAGGTTCATCAGGATAAGGTCTTCACTAAATTACAAGGCTGATACTCTGAACCACGGCAGCTTCTTGCCTCCAATTGAAGTCCTCAAATGGACATTTTCCTCAGCCGATGACAAAGGCAAGGCAACTGTTGTGATAGATGAAGGCATTCGTCCATTGGATGGTCAATTTCGCATGGCTGCATCCTACTCCACCAATGATGACTCTGCCACACATGACTCTGTCGCCAACACATCTGCTGTCGGAGTAATGGGCCACGGGTAGGCCAACCCGAGCCCCAGAACCTTTCAAGACATCAGGACATGATGCGCCCCTCAAGCCGAGTCCCAGGGACGACTCCAAGATCTGCCGAGTCCCAAGGACGACTCCAAGATCTGCCGAGTCCCAGAGCCGACTCCAAGATCTGCCGAGTCCCAGAACCGACTCCAAGATATGCCAAGTCCCAGGGACGACTCCCAGATATGCCGAGTCCCAGAACCGACTCCAAGACAAACCGACTCTCAGCTGACGACTTCCAGAGAAGCCGGTTGTGGGTAGTTGGCTCGCGACTCCAACCACCCCCTGCCTTCGCCGCGGTGGACAGGGCGGGGGATGTTCGTAGCGTGGCCGTCTCCACCCTGCCCACGAAGGACCAGCATGGCTACAGTGCGCCATATCGCTGGAGATCTCCATCGTGGCGCGGCACTGTTGCCATGCCGGCCCTGACCTCAGCCTTGGTGGGCGGCGCACTGTGCCCATGACGCCTGCATGTACGACCCAGGGACGGCAGGACCGCCTATCAATGGGTAGAAAGAAGACGGCGAGCGCACCCTGAAGACGGACCCATGGGAGTCGGCCGGCCCCTCCCTCGGGCCCCGCACGCCATTAATCAGACAAGATGGGGAATGGCGACAGTAAACGCACGCCAGGCGGCGGCACTGTTGCCATGACCTCATGACCAAGCCAGCATCATCAGAAGCACCGCTATAGTACCAGGCCTGTCCGCGGGGCCCGCCAGTCGGTGGGTCCCAGTAGTCGACGGAGAAGACGACGGCCTGAGAGACAGACGGCTGGGACCCGCGCCCAGTCGGATTACCGTTGTACCCCATGGGGTAGGCCTATATAAACCCCCAGGAGAGCCCATGCAAAGGGTTCGGACCCAGATAGCACTAGCCCCCAGAACATAAGAAGGAGAGAGCTAGCCCTGCCCTCTCCTACCTCCAGAAACAGCTCCAGGAGCACCATTGTACCCACTTTGCCATAGTGACCATGCGGAGACCCCGCAGAGCAGCAGTAGGGGTGTTATCTCCACGGAGAGCCCTGAAGCTGGGTAAGATCCGCCAGCATGCATGTCTTCGCCTCATCCCGCTTCCGGGCACCGGCGACGTTCTACTCGCTCCCACCATGATAAGCCATCCTTTGGCATATGCCGTACCCAACCCCCGACATTTGGCGCCCACCGTGGGGCGAGGTGCACCGTCGTCCGGAGACCTACTCTGGACGGGAACCCTTTTTCTCCCTGGCGAGCACAGCCAGCCCGGCACGCTAGATGGAGTTTGCGCCGACGCGCTGCACGGTGCTGAGATCACCCGCGCGGCCAGCTGCCTCGCCGCTCGGCGAGGTTCGCCTCTCCGATGAGCCTGCGTCCGACGCAGGCACGAGCGGCCCAGAGAGCCTCCTCGCGGGTCTCCTTGACCAACTCCATGTCACCGGCGAGCCTGCCATGGACCTAGAGTCCATAGGATCCACCGACTCGATGCTGGTCGACTCGGACACCGCGTCGCTCGACGCGTTCCCCACCAACGTGGTGGTCTACGACGAGCCGCTCCCTTACGCGGGGAGCGGCGGAAGCACCATCACGGAGGTCCTCGTCCTCGATCATGGCGAGCGTTCTGGTGAGGGAGCGCACGACCCGCTCGACGCGGCTCTGCGAGACCTCACCGCGCCGATTCCGGGAGACGCTGACGCCGATACGCTGGAGGCGCTCCGCCTTCAGCTCGTCGAGGGTGCAAAGAAGCTGGCAAGCATGAGACGCTTGTTAGAAGCCTACCAACGCGAGATGGATCGCGCCGTGGGCGGCTCGCCGGCTCCGACTGTGCCTAGCCGCCTAGGCGCGGTCCGGCAGCGCGGCGTGGCAATCGCCAATCTATTCGGGGCCGATCGCCCTGTGTATGCCATGCCGGCGGAAAACATCTGCGCCGTCCAGGCGGCGGTGGATGAGCTCGACAACTTCGAGGGCGAAGAGCGCCGCCTGATGACGGAGCGAGTTCAGCAGCTCCTCGACGCGGCTGCCGCGCAGAACGAAGCCGGCAGCCGCACGGAGGCGCCGCGGCGACAAAACGACGACCCGCCACCCCACTGAGATCAAGGTGCGACGTCTCGAACACCGACTGGTGGGGTCCGCGGAAATAAAGTCAAGGAGCCGGCTGTCAGCCACAGTCGGACTCGCATCACCATCGAGCGCGACCAAGACGGCCGCCCCAAAGCGGTGGAACGGCGGGACGACTATCTGCCTCACCCTCCTCGCAGAGAAAGGCGAGTCTCCCCGCCGCCCGTAGAGCATCCGACTCTCGGCGACCGCCTCGGCCGCCGAGAGGGAGTCGGGGAGAACGATGCCCGCCACCGGATCGACCGACTCCACCGATCCCTGGCGCTGGAAGAAGAAGACGAGTTGGGTCCTCCCTGTTTCAGACCCCGCATCCGAGACGAGCCCTTTGCCAAAGGGTTCACACTCCCTCGGGACACGCCCAAATACACCGGCACCATGAAGCCGGAGGACAGGCTGATTGATTACTCCACGACCGTCAACATAGCGAACGGCAACAAGCGTGTTGCCGTAAGATATGTCCCGCTCATGCTCCAGGGCACGGCCCGGACATGGTTGAACAGTCTGAAGCCTCGCAGCATCAATAGCTGGGTCGACTTCACCGAGGCCTTCGTCCGCAACTTCACAAGCACGTACAAGCGACCTCCCAAGCCTCGCCAACTCTCCTTGTGCGTGCAAGGCCCCGACGAGTCCACTCGCGACTACCTCACGCACTGGGCCGAGCTCTGGAACTCCTATGAGGGCGTGCACGAGGTGCAGGCTATCGAGTACTTTACTGCCGGGTGCAGGGAAGGCACCCTCCTCAAGCACAAACTCCTCTGCGACGAGCCGGAGACCCTCGATGAGCAGCTGATCACAGCAGACAAGTACGCCACGGCCGACTCCTCCATGAAGGCGGAGATTCAAGTCAGCGCGACTGGCAAAGTCGCCCCTCAGGCTCCGAGAACTCCGGCTGGGGACACCAGTCGACGGCAGCAGCAGAACGACCACAAGCGCAAGGCCCCACATCCGGCTTCCAACAACCGGCAAGTGGCGACAGTCGAAGGCCAACAGCCGGAGGGGCAGCCTCCGATGAAGCGGCAGAATGGCGACAAGTCCAACTGGTTGCCGGACTTCTCCTACTATCAGACCCTGGATGGCCCCTGCAAGTTCCACAGCGGCGCGAAGCCGTCAAACCACACCACCCGAAAATGCCACTGGCTGACCAGAATCGCCACGGGAGACGGCCTACTCCCTCCCCCGCCTGCTGGGCCGCCTCCTCCACAGCCGCCCCAGCAGCCGGCTGTCAGGCCAGTCGGTGCGATACAAGACGAGTTCCCAGATGAACATGGAGCCTATGTGGTGTTCACCAGTGTGGCTGACGATCGACGCAGCAGGCGCAGCAGCAGCAAGAGGTGAACGCAGTCGCGTCAAGTACTCCAGAGTAAATGCATTGGTCCGAAAGGCCTATCAGTTGGAGCAGAGCTGATCACCCAAAGGCGATGCCGAATCCAGGCTCCTACGCCCTTGTCTTAGGCGCCACACTCGTCACAGATAGGCGGGCCGCTCGCTTCTCGCGGTTGCTGATAGATGGAGGCAGCAGTATCAACATCCTGTACAAGGATACGATGGAGAAGTTAGGAATCAAGCGAAGACAACTTCAGAGCAGCCGGACTGTGTTCCACGGCATTGTTCCGGGCCTTTCCTGCTCACCAACCGGCAAGATCCTGATAGACGTCCTCCTTGGGGACAAAGATCATTTCCGCCGAGAGCCAATTTGGTTTGAAGTGGTGGACCTTGAAAGCCCGTACCATGCGCTGCTTGGCCGACCTGCTTTGGCCAAGTTCATGGCAGTCCCCCACTACGCCTACCTCAAGATGAAGATGCCGAGTTCCAAGGGAATTCTAACCGTGGTCGGCGACTATAGAAAGTCGTCTGCTTGTGCGGCCAAAAGTAGTCGGCTGGCCGAGTCCTTGGTGATCGCAGCTGAGAAACGGCATCTTGATCGGGTTGTGGCGATGGCCGGCAAGCAGCCCGAGTTGTCGCCCGACCCCAAGGAGTCGGAAGCAGAAGGATCATTCAAGCCGGCCAGAGAAACGAAGAAGATACCTTTGGACCCGGAGCACCTAGAGAGGTACGCTGTCATGGGTACAAACCTTGACAGCAAATAGGAAGGCGAGCTCGTCGATTTCCTCCATGAGAATCGAGACATCTTTGCATGGTCCCCTAAGGACATGCCAGGTGTACCGATGGAATTCGGCGAGCACAAATTACATGTCCGGTCTGATGTGTAGCCCGTCAGGCAGCCCTTGCGCCGCCTGTCAGAAGAGAAGAGGAGAGTTGTTGGAGAAGAGATAGCCCGGCTCCTGGCGGCCGGCTTCATTATGGAAGTGTTTTTTCCAGAGTGGCTAGCAAACCCAGTTCTGGTGCTGAAGAAGAACAAGCAGTGGAGGATGTGTATTGACTACACAAGCCTCAATAAAGCCTGTCCCAAGGACCCATTCGCTCTGCCAAGAATTGATCAGGTGATAGACTCCACAGCCAGATGCGAGCTATTGAGTTTCTTAGATGCATATTCTGGATATCACCAGATCAAGCTGAACCCGGCTGACAGACTGAAGACCGCCTTCATCACGCCGTTCGGTGCCTTCTGCTACCTGACCATGACGTTCGGCTTGAGGAATGCTGGCGCCACCTTTCAGCGTTGCATGCAGAAGTGCCTCCTCAAGCAACTCGGCAGAAATGCCCACGTCTACGTGGATGACGTGGTAGTGAAGATGGAAAAACGTGGAACTCTGTTGGAAGACCTCAAGGAAACCTTTGAGAACCTACGCCGATTCCAGATCAAGCTCAACCCCGAGAAGTGCGTCTTCGGAGTACCAGCCAGCCAGCTCCTTGGTTTCCTGGTCTCTGAACGCGGCATAGAGTGCAACCCTGTGAATATCAAGGCCATCGAGAGGATGGAACCATCCAGACGACTGTTAGATGTGTAGAAGTTCACCGGCGGTTTGGCGTCCATCAGCCGATTCATCAGTCGGCTGGGTGAGAAGGCTCTCCCCTTATATCAGCTCATGAAGAAGACAACCTTTTTTGAATGGACCCCCAAGGCGGACGAGGCTTTTCTCCAACTGAAGAAAAGGTTGACTACTCCCCCTGTGCTAGCGGCTCCGACTCCCAAAGAGCCCATGCTCCAATACATTGCCGCCACTAGCCGGGTAGTCAGCACAGTCATGGTAGTCAAGCGCAATGAGGAAGGCAAGGCGCTACCTGTCCAGAGACCGGTATATTACATGAGCGAGGTACTATCGGCCTCCAAGCAGAACTACCCCCACTACCAGAAGATGTGCTACGGCGTGCATTTTGCCGCCAAGAAATTGAAGCCTTACTTCTAGGAGCATCCAATCACTGTGGTCTGCACAACCCCACTAGCCGAGATCATCGGAAGCCGAGATGCTTCTGGCCGAGTGGACAAATGGGCCATCGACCTGGCTCCCTACACCAACTACTACGAGCCCTGCACCGCCATCAAGTCGCAAGCACTGGCTGACTTCCTCGTCGATTGGGCCGAGACCCAGTATCTGCCACCAGCGCCCGACTCCACCCATTGGCGGATGCACTTCGATGGCTCCAAGATGCGCACCGGCCTGGGAGCCGGTGTCGTCCTCACTTCCACCAAGGGCGACAAGCTTAGTATGCGCTGCAGATCCATTTCGCCGCCTCCAACAACGTGGCCGAGTACGAGGCGCTCATCCACGGGCTCCGACTTGCCAAAGAACTCGGCATTCGCCGGATCCTGTGTTATGGCGACTCTGACTTGGTGGTCCAGCAATCATCCGGCGATTGGGACGCCAAGGACGCAAACATGGCGAGCTACCGCTTCCTTGTGCAGCAACTCAGCGGATACTTCGAGGGGTGCGAGTTCCTCCACGTGCCAAGGAACGACAACGACCAAGCAGATGCATTGGCATGAATCGGCTCCACCCGCCAAGCAATACCATCCGGCATCGCCCTTCGGCGCCTCCTCAAGCCGTCTATCAAGCCGTCACTAGAATCAGACTCGATCTTTGTGCCGGCTCAACCCGAAGAAGTCGGATCCGACTCCAAGAAAGCTGCAGTCAAAGCCGGCCCGGGGACTTCAGAACCCGGCTCGGGGACTGCGGCGACCAGGCCAAAGACTCCAGAACTCGGCCCGGGGACTGCTCCAGTCGGTCCGGGGACTTCGTCAAGTCAGCAAGCGGCTGCGGACTCCAACCCGCCGCCTCCTAGCCCAGCCGCCCTTGTCCAAGTTGCAATAGTGGCAATCTAAGAAATAGCAGCACCCTCATGGGCCCAGCCCATCCTCAAGTTCCTAGTAAACAGAGAGCTGCCAACTGATGAAATCTCGGCTCGGCAAGTGCAACACCGAGCGGCAGCCTACACCATAGTCAACAGAGAGCTGGTCAGGTGCAGTGTCACTGGAGTCTACCAGCGCTGCGTCGAGTTAGAGCAAGGCCAAGCAATACTCAGAGACATCCATGAAGGCGAGTGCGGCCACCATGCGGCCTCAAGAGCACTCGTCGCCAAAGCCTTCCGACACGGTTTCTTCTGGCCAACTGCCCTGGAAGAGGCCAAAGAGTTAGTCCAAAAGTGCAAGGGGTGCCAGATGTTCCGCTCCAAGCCACATCAGCCGGCTTCCGCACTCAAGACTATCCCCATTGCCTGGCCCTTTGCGGTTTGGGGCCTGGACATGGTGGGACCATTCAAAACAGCACGAGGCGGCCTAACTCACTTACTTGTCACGGTGGACAAGTTCACCAAGTGGATAGAAGTGAATCCCATCAAGAAGTTGAATGGTCCGACTGTTGTGACCTTCATCGCCGACATCACAACTCGGTATGGCATACCGCACAGCATCATCACCGACAACGGCACAAATTTTGCCAAAGGTGCCTTGGCCCGTTTTTGCGCGACTCAGGGCATCCGACTGGACTTAGCGTCCGTTGCCCATCCGCAGTCAAACGGCCAGGTAGAGCGAGCAAATGGCCTCATCCTGTCTGGCATAAAGCCTCGACTGGTCGAACCACTAGAGCGTTCGGCCGGCTGTTGGCTTGACGAATTGCCAGCCGTCCTCTGGAGTCTGCGCACGACTCCAAACAAGTCAACCGGCTTCACACCCTTCTTCCTCATCTACGTTGCCGAAGCCGTCACCCAGACGGACATAGAGTTCGACTCCCCGCGAGTCACCATGTACACCGAGGAAGAAGCACATCAAGATGGCGTCGATCTGCTGGAAGAGCGCCGGTTGTTGGCACTCAGCCGGTCCAGCATCTACCAGCAGAGTCTGCGCCGATACTACAACAGGAAGGTTAGGCCAAGATCTTTCCAAGAGGGCGACCTTGTGCTCCGACTGATCCAGCGAACAGCCGGCCAGCACAAGTTGTCGGCACCTTGGGAAGGCCCCTTCATTGTCAACAAGGTGCTGGGAAACGACTCCTACTACTTGATCGATGCTCAGAAGCCCCGAGCACGCAAAAGGGACGACTCCGGCAAAGAGACAGAACACCCGTGGAATGCAAATCTTCTCCGAAGATTTTACAGTTGAAGCAGTATGTATCACGCTACCCTTTGTATTAAAGTACCAAGACTTTGGGGCCCCCGAGACGAGCTCGGGGACTGCCTCTTTTTGTTATCTGTATGATAAGAATTATGCCTTCGAGTATATTACTCTTTGTTAATGCCGCTTGGCACCGGGCCCGACTAGTCGGCCCGGGGACTCGCCGCCTCGCGCTATGAGGTGCTTCCCGCAGTTAGACAAGTAGTGTGCGGTGCCTAATCCGTCTCCTGACAAAGCCGCAGCTCGGAGAGCGACTGTTTGGTTGGCAGGAGTGAGGAAGAACGGGCGCCCACACGAAAAATGGCTAAGGAGCCCAAGCACGAACATAGCGTAAGATGGCCTCCAGCATCTTTGAAGCAAAAGCCGACTCATGAGTAGTCGGCTTGCCGCTTTCTACTAGCCTCTATTAAGGAAAGCCGACTCTTTAGTAGTCGGCTTGCCGCTTTCTATCCAACTTGTTAAAGAGACTCTAAAATGGCCGAGTACTTTCCTTCCCAAAGTAGCCAAGCGTTTGATCCAGCGACAGTCCGCACAGCGGTTGTCCGACTGGCAAGGCAGCTACCTAAGGGAAGGCGGCAAAGGGAAAAGCCAAAAGGGCAATGAGCAAGGAAAGATAGAACTCGGATAAATATTTACATAGGACCTTGGCCGAATCTTCAAGTAGAAGTTCAAGATACACCCCGCAGGTGGAATTGTTTGAATTTAACAAAGTTTTTCAAAAGATTACTAAGACAGATAAAGCCGAGGCAAAGACGGCAGCCTAGGAGGCGGCATCCTGGTTCGGAGGATCAGAGGAGACGACGGTGTCAGGCGCCGGGGTGGCCGGCTGGGCGGTCTCGGTTTGATCGCCTCCGGCGGCAGTCGCCTTCTCCGGATGCGGCTCGTTGCTGGAGGCGCGGTCGAGCTGAGGCTAGTCGCCCGCTACGTCTTCTGGCACCTCCGTCTCGCCTTCATCCTCCGCCTCGTCTTCCTCCTCGGAGCTGGAGCCAATCACTTCTGCCGAGTCTTCGTCATAGTCCGGATTCATCCCGAACCACTCCGGCGGCACCTCCTCGCCGCCTGCAGCCCGCTCAGGGAGGAAGACGCTGGTGTTTGTGTAGTCGGCAATCGCTGCTGCATGCTCGACGAGGGTGCCCTCCACAGCCACTAGCTCCGCCTGGGCCTCTGACCGGAACGCGGCTAGCCGGTCCAGGTCCAGCCCCGGATACCACGCCTTGACAAATTCCAAGGCCCAGCGCGCTCCGGCCCGGGCTGAGGAACCCTTCCAGGCTTCAAGACAGCCGGCTGCGACCTCCAGCCAGTCGGCAGTCCGACTGGCAGTGCGCAGAACTGGCGCGTCTGGCCACAGAGCTGCAACCGCCTGGGCGCCGGCACGCTGAAGCCGGCGCATCAACCGATGGGCCGACCGAAGACGGGCCTCGATACTCAAAAGCTGCTCGTCGATGGTCAGGGGGGCGTTAGCAGCGATCTCCGCGCCATCTGCCATCCATGCCTCACGATCAGCCTCGATGGCCTGAGTGACTGCCTGTGAATGGCCAGGGAAGAAATCTGCCAATACAGAAAGGAAACAAGTCTGAGTCAAAAAATCAGCCCGACTCACAGTTCGCGGCTCGAAGGAAGCCAAGAAACTCACCATCGACGATGTTCTTGATCTCATGGAAGGCGGAAGTCAGTTGCGCCTCCTTGTCGGTCCAGGAGGAGCGCTCTCTCTCGAACTCGGCCAGGAGCGCAGTCTCTTTCTTATCTGCCTCCTCCTGCGCCTTCTTGAGCAGCTCCTTTTACTCCGCCAGCTGCGCAACCAGCAGATCACGCTCCATGACAAGCTTGCTGCACTCCTCCCCCTTGGGGCGCAAGGCGGTGTTGACCTCGCCTAGCTGCTGCTGAAGAGTGGCGTTGGCCCCTGAAGAAGGAAAAAGAAAAAAGACGATAAGTCGCCAGCAAGAAAGTCGCTGAGAAGATCCGGCCCGACTGCTCAGCAGTCGGCCCGAATCTCGGGGACTACAGCCCGCGGGTGCGTCAGCGTGCCCCCGCGAAAACGAAGAAGGACTCACTCCGGCTCTCCGACAAGTCGGCAGTCTGCCTGCCCAGCTCCTCAACGTTGCGGTTGAAGGCAGTAGCATGGAGGTTGTGATACTCCTATAACCAGAATTTCAAACAAAGTTAAATATTTGGAACTCGCCAAAGGGAGTTCCGAACCGCCTGCTCAGCAGCCGTCCCAAAATTCGGGACTACACCCAGTGGGTGCGTTGGCGCGCCCCCACAGAGAAGAACAAGAAAAACAAGAATCAAAAAGGGAGACATACTCGGACGGCCGTTCGCACTACCAGATGCGCCCTGGTGTAGTTTTGGAGGGCGTCGCCCTCGGCTCGCAGCTTCGCCTAGACGTCCAGAACCGCTTGGTTCAGCGGACCTGTGCCGCCTCCGCGCAACCACCCAATGGGCGCGGCGCTTGTCGTCTCGGCGTCTGGGATTGCCGAGCTTGCGGCGCCGCTCTCCTGGGGTCACGGCGCCGAGGTCGCCCTCTCAAGACGGCGGCGCACTAGCGAGGCAACTTGGAGAAGCAGCCTCGCCTCAGACTTGTCCGCAGTCGGCGGCAGGCGGGCCCGCCGGCTGTTCTCCACGCGCGCTCCCAGACGGCGGCGGAGGCGGCGGTGGCGGCACTAGCGTGTCCGACATGGAGGCCTTGCCGCTTTCCTTCTCCACGACGGTGTTCTCGGCGCCGGCTTCTCCAGTCTGTCCCGTGAACTCCAGGGGCGGCGGCGCAGAGGACAGCGGGGTGACGAACAACACCGACTGGCGGCGTGCGGCCTCCTCGGCTTGCCGCCTTGCTGCAACGGCGGCTTCGGCCTCTTCCAATTTTTTCTGGGCAGAGGCCGCCGCCTTCTCAGCCTCCGCCTTCTCCAGGAGGTCGGCCTCCTCCTCGTAGCGCTTCTCCCGCGCGTTTCGCTCCGTCGCCTCCCGGAGGTCGGCGGCGGGGTCAACCCGCTGAGTGTTGGCGGACGTCTCCGCCGACCCCATGACGGAGGGGGCGGCAACCCTCTCAAGGGTAAGAGGATCCTTGAAGCAAGGAGGGGGTGTAAAAGACTCGGACAGAATTCACCAAAGGAAAATAAGGCGAAGGTAGAGGCACTTATGCAGAGATCAATGGCGGCCTCTTCACTTCCTTGCGGAAGCGGTTGGCCTTCGCGGCCGCCTCCTCCCGTCTGGTCGCGGCGGCCGCCCCCTTGAACTTCTTCGGCTTGCCGCCGAGTGAACTCGGCCCGGCGTGGCGCCTCTTCGTGCCACCTTGGCCGACGGAGGAACTCGCACCCGGCGGGCCAACCCTTGGCTGGCGGCGCGGGGCGACTTCCCCTTTGAAGTCGTCTTCAGGCCAGTTGGCGAAGGTGGCCGAGGGCCTGAAGCCGCTTCCCGCTCCCCCGCCTCCGCCTTCGGCATCGGCCTTCATCGCCGCCGCCCCCAAGTCGGGGTCATCGACATCGCTCTCCGCTCGGTCGGGGACGAACTCGCGGGGCGGTCTTTCGACGCCGGCTGCACGCTGAATGAGGGGGTTCTGACTCAAAGAAACCAAAAAGATCAGAAGTCGGATTCGGCTACAAAGAAAACAGAGCAACAAGAGATGCGACTTATTGCCGGAGGAGGGTTGGCGCGCGAGTACGGCTCCTTGCCGAACTGCCAGTCTGCCGCGAGCTCGCAGTTTGCGATGTGGTTCACCATGTTCGCCACTTCCGCACGGGGCATGTCCCTGGTGCACATTCGACTCGGGTCCCGGTGGTTGCTCATCTGACTAATCAGATGAGGCCGGCCTTGGAGAGGGAGGACTCAGCGCGCCACGAAGGCGGCCAGCAAGTCGGCTGCAACCAGGCCCTCCGACTGCGTCAGTACTCGGAGTCACGCTACGGCGGTGACTCCGGCGGGAGTCAGCGTCTTGACTCGGTGGGACCAGCTGGTGAGCCTCCCAGCCGGTGCGCCGGCTTCGTAAGGCGGCAGATTGACCCAGTCGCTGTTTGTGGCGACGTTCTTCACATAGAAATAAGACCGCTGCCACATCCACACTGACTTGATCAGCGGGATGGAGGGAAATGGATTGTCGGCTGTCGTTCGTCGCATCACGATGAAGGCGCTGCACTGGGCCGGCACGCCGGCGACATGCGTGCCGAGCTTGGATTGGAAGAATTCTCCCCACAGCTCGATGGTGGGGAGAACACCGAGGAAGCCTTCGCACAGGGTGGCGAAGGCAGCCAGCAGCACCATCGTGTTGGGTGTGAGGTGGTGCGGCTGGAGCCCGTGGAGCTCCAGGAAGGAGCGGAAGAAGCCGCTCGCCGGCAACCCTAGGCCGTGCATGAGGTGCGAGCGGAAAATGACCCGCTCGCCCTCCTCCGGCGCCGGCAGTATTTCCCCCGCCGGTGCGGCACGGGCTCGCACGAGGTTCGCACCGGGGAGGCGGCGCGTCTTGCGAAGGAACTCAATGAGGTCGTCGTCCACGTCGGAGCTGTCCCACATGCCGGAGCGCACGGCGGGAGCCGCGGCGGCAGAGGAAGAGCTCATCGTGGCGGGCGCAGCATGGTGCAGCACGACGGCGGCATGAAGGAGACAGGAAGCAGAGGAGGCAGGAGGAGGCGGGGGAGCAGGGAAGTTGGGCGCGCGTGCTTCGCCGCTCCCCTCCTCCCGCCTACTGATAGCCTCATAGGCTGAGAAGCCGATGGGGCGGGCGTGGGATTAACTGTGCACGGGACCCCACGCCCTCCCCCACGATTTACCCCATGATTTACCCCACGAAGTTACGGTGCGCAGTAACTACGTGGGAAACCCAACCGTCCGCGCGGCCACAACGGATCCGTTCGGATATCGAGGCATGGTAGTGGCGGGTCCCACCTGACGGCATGTCCCGTCGCGCGCGTGGGTAGGCAGACTGACCTCGCCGCGTGGCACCGAGTGACGGGGCAGTGACGGGCAACCACGGGGAAGCGTATCAGGCACGCCGCCTGGTTTCCCGCCGCGACGTTCGAACTCCTTAGGGAGCAAGACGGACCTCTGCGAGTTCGATTCTGGATAGTCGGCCAGAAGGAAGACGGCAAGCGAAGCCCAGATTCCACCACCAGAGGAATGAAACTGTTGAGGCCCCACGACACAGTATCCATGGAGCCTCACCAGCTTCGGGGCCTACTATCGGAGTAATGGGCCACGGGTAGGCCAACCCGAGCCCCAGAACATTTCAAGACATCGGGACAGGCTGCGCCCCTCAAGCCGAGTCCCAGGGACGACTCCAAGATCTGCCGAGTCCCAGGGACGACTCCAAGATCTGCCAAGTCCCAGGGACGACTCCAAGATCTGCCGAGTCCCAGAGCCGACTCCAAGATCTGCCGAGTCCCAGAACCGACTCCAAGATATGCCGAGTCCCAGAGACGACTCCCAGATATGCCGAGTCCCAGAACCGACTCCAAGACAAACCGACTCTCAGCTGACGACTTCCAGAGAAGTCGGCTGTGGGTAGTCGGCTCGCGACTCCAACCACCCCCTGCCTTCGCCGCGGTGGACAGGGCGGGGGACGGTTGCAGCATGGCCGTCTCCATCCTGCCCACGAAGGACCAGCATGGCTACAGTGCGCCATATCGCTGGAGATCTCCATCGTGGCGCAGCACTGTTGCCATGCCGGTCCTGACCTCAGCCTTGGTGGGCGGCGCACTGTGCCCACGACGCCTGCCTGTACGACCCAGGGACGGCGGGACCGCCTGTCAGCGGGTAGACAGAAGACGGCGAGCGTGCCCTGAAGACGGACCCGTGGGAGTCGGCCCCCTGGAGTCGGCCGGCCCCTCCCTCGGGCCCCGCACGCCATTAATCAGACAAGATGGGGAATGGCGATAGTAAATGCACGCCAGGCGGCGGCACTGTTGCCATGACCTCATGACCAAGCTAGCGTCATCAGAAGCACCGCTACAGTACCAGGCCTGTCCGCGAGGCCCGCCAGTCGGTGGGCCCCAGTAGTCGGCGAGAAGACGACGGCCTGAGATACAGACGGCTGGGACCTGCGCCCAGCCGGATTACCATTGTACCCCTGAGGGTAGGCCTATATAAACCCCCAGGAGAGCCCATGCAAAGGGTTCGGACCCAGATAGCACTAGCCCCCAGAGAGCTAGCCCTGCCCTCTCCTACCTCCAGAAACAGCTCCAGGAGCACCATTGTACCCACTTTGCCATAGTGACCATGCGGAGACCCCGCAAAGCAGCAGTAGGGGTGTTATCTCCACGGAGAGCCCTGGAGCTGGGTAAGATCTGCCGGCGTGCATGTCTTCGCCTCATCCCGCTTCCGGGCACCGGCGACGTTCTACTCGCTCCCACCATGATAAGCCATCCTTTGGCATATGTCCTACCGAACCCCCGACATCTGCCAAGCAAAATCCTCAAGCCACAGCACCCAGGGTGATGACTGATCGTGAGTTACTCCTCAGTCTTCATCAGAAAGTTGATCGCAATCATAAATGGGTCAAGCGTCAGTTTGGTTCAATTCTGCACAACATGACCTCAACACACAATGCAATGAAGAAAAACCACTACTACCTCCATGAAACCTTCAACCGTACCTGGGCTGTTCTATCTCATGTCTACAGCGCAGAAGATCTGAAGAAAATGGGTCTCAAGGAAGAATTTGTCTGGTCTGCACCTCCACCGAAGAAATTCAAGAAGGTCACGGTTCCTTCCTTGGTAGCCAGCTCCTATTCTTCATCGCGCGACACTGATGAAAATGAATACTTGGACGACACTGCGGCAGGCCCTACTACGACAACCGACCCCGACAACACTGACGCTCCTCCATCAACTTGATATTCTTCAGGGGCGTTAGTCCTCAGTTTCGATCCTTTTGGTCATCCGATGACAAAGGGGGAGAAATTTGAGTTAGTCTTCAAGCGGGTCTATTATATATGGGTGTTTTTTCGCTAAGTTACAACTCTCGCTCTTCTGAAACTTTTATTGCATCAAGTTGTAATCTTAAACCCGATGGTGCTCTGGTACTTTTGATGTGTTCCTCTGCATGCTTATTCTTTGTTATATGTTAATACACGCATGCTGAATTACATCAATCACCATATTTCATCATGCATTTCAAATTCTTCGTATTATATGTAGAATGCGTGTATGAATTACAAGATATAGGGGGAGATCTCCATGATTCAACTCTTCAAATGTGCATTGCCTCAAAAGCAAATTCCTCACTATGCACATCTTCAGGGGGAGTTCTTCTATATCTTGCAATCAAATTCCTCAATATCAGTACTTGCACTTCATATGTTTATCTCCATTGAAAACTTAACCTATATTGTCATCAATCACCAAAAAGGGGGAGATTGTAAGTGCATCTAGTGCCCCTTAGTGATTTTGGTGTATTGAAGACTTATAGGTTAAGGGACTAATGTGTTTATGAGTGTACACAGGTCTATAAGTCTATGAGGAGTTTGATATTTATAGAGAAAGTCGACCCCTAAAAATGAAGTTCTTCGACTGAAGACTTTGATATTCTGAAGACTTTGAAAGTAAAGAAATTGGTGTGATCTTAAAGACTTGGTATTCATTTAAGGAACATGAAGCGTGAAGACTTTTGTTTTCGTTCTTTCGTTTTTTTCTTTCTTGAGTCATAGGAAACACCGTACTGTTAAAGGGGGTCGAGGAAATACTAAGGAAAAATTTCCATGTGATACTCAACTCAAAATCCTACACCTACCAATCCCTTCAAGTGAAGCCTTTGGAAATCTCATACAGTTCAGTCAATTTCTTCAGTGACAGAGACGAAGTTCTTCTGGTCGCTGAGGAATTTGTTCTGACTGAGGAGTTAGGAATTCACCAGTGCAGATTGCCTACACAGTGAGGAACATGATAGCCCTGAGGAATTTGAGAGTCAAATTTCCGACTGTTGTTGTGTTGCGCGCCAGCTGTCCCAAAATATCTTATCCACCTAACGTCATATCATTGAAGGGCATTTATGTCTTATCATGTCGGGCTGCTCCCTAGGCTATAAATAGCCGCCCCCTACAACCACTAGCTGGTTGGCTGCTCCGAGAGAAAATGACTCTTGTCATTTGAGAGCATCCCATCCTCCGAGGACTTTGAGCGAAAATCATCGAGTGAGGAAAAACCCAAACCCAAACACCTACAAACCCAAAGTGATTGAGCATCACTGAAGAGATTGATCCTGCGTGGATCCAACGCTTGTTACCTTTGAAGACTGTGCTTCTTCCAGACGGTTAGGCGTCATGGTCTAGAGCATCCAAGAGGAATTGTGGATCGCCGAGTGACCGAGTCTGTGAAGGTTTGGAAGTCGCCTGAAGACTTACCACGAGTGATTGGACGAGGTCTGTGTGACCTTAGTTCAAGGAGAATACGGTGAGGACTTGGTGTCCTGAGCTGCGTGCTCAGTGACTGGGTGTCCGGGATTGTGTGTCCTCGAGTTTAAATACTCAGCCGCTCCAATCAGACATACAACTGAGACAGCTGTTGGAACTGGTCTACCAAATCATTGTCTTCACCAACCTTACTGGTTCTATTTCCTCAACTCTTTCATTTCCTCATTACTGTGTTGAGTGATTGTTCATATCTGTGTTTGAAGACTTTGACTAAAGAATTTCTCAATTTTCTCAGTTCAATTTCTTCAGTCTGTTTGTCTGCATCTTGTGTTATCCTATGATTACGCTTTTTGTACTCTGTGCTTGTCTTCATTTCATCATGATGACTATGTCTGTATTCTGTTATGCTTACTTCTGAGTACTTATTCCGCTGCAAGTAGTTCTTCGCTAAGGAATTTCCTCACCGGCAAATTCCTCAGTGAAG